>NC_073720.1:76110293-76197793 GCF_023634085.1 Falco cherrug | reverse complement strand
GGAAAACTGAGGTTCTTAGACTCGGTTCAGACTAACCTCATTGTTTACAGAAATCTGACCGAATAAAGCACAGGCTGAACCATGCAGTCATGAGGTTATTTTGATCACTTTGTTTCTGACTAGCCTTCAAGGCTTGTCACTTTAAAACCTATGCTAACAGTGAAAGGATGTCTGATTTCATACAAACAGATAAAATTACACTTGAACCATTCAGGGCACTGCCCCTTCCACTCCACTTTTTGTTTTTCTTCTGCTTCACCCAAGTGATTTCAGAAATAGTACCCCTATGACAGCATTTCTTCAGATTGGGAGGAGTTTCAGGGACAAAACTTTCATTTGGAAAAACATACATGTTTGAGGCTGTTACTAAATTTGTGAATGATTTCTACTTTGCGTGAGTTTTATGCTGTTTTGAGAAAGCTGATTTTTAAAGGAGCAAAATGAAGTGGTTTATGTAATGGAAACAATTTTAAAAGTATTTTCACTTTCAAAATAATGTATAAGTTTTCTTTTCCAGAAGCTTGTATTTAAATAGGTCTGATTATTATTTTTTCTTTATGTCTGTTCCATCATATTAAGAAGCAAATAATATAATAACAGAAACCAATATATCTGTTTATTCCAGAGGCTATATTAAAAGAGACAATCATTTATAACAGGCATCTAAGGAGGAAGATGGTGGGGAAGCCTAAAATTAATTAAATTGAAATACAACATTACATGTGGTCTAAATAATGACTTCAGCATGACGTGTCACTAGACATAGGCAGATTCTTTGACAGAGTTCAAAGTGAAATTGAGGAGATGCATCTTGCAGGGCAAGCACCATCCAACCCTCCAACCCAGATCTAATAAATATTTCAGCAGATGAGTGCTGTGGGAAAATGGAAATTAGGGCTACGTAACTTTCGCTGGCAGGATTGGCTTAAAGAGAAGCTGTTCTGGTCCCAGAAGACCTGAGCTGGTCTTTGTTATACCCAGAGTGAGATTAAGACACAAATGAGGACAAATGCCACTAACCCAGCAAAATTATTGTGTGCTTTTATAAAAAAAAGCATTCACATGTTGTCATAAGAAAATAATGATAGGAAAGAGAGGGAAAGATAGGAAAGAAGAAAATCGAGCAAGCAGTCGGGATACAGTTGCAAGGGATAGACACCACCATGGATTCAGTGATGCCCCGTTGGTCCATAGTCTCTGTTCATGTCAGTCTTGGGGTTCTTTGGATCTCCACTTATTGTCTGGTGTCAGTCTTTTATAAGGTGCTCAGGGCGGTTGTTTCCCAGACAGCGGCATGTACTGCATTCCTCCGTGGGGCACATGCCTTCACTGCATAGGCAGGTGTGATCATCCATGTCTAGGCACATCCCTCACAGCAGCATGACCTTTCCTTGACCTGGCCAAAAAGTAGTATCAGGCAGCTATTGTCTCCTTATCAGTTCACAACTGTTAAGTCTTGCAGGAGGCCAGCTAATAAGCTTTTAGACAGTCAGTTTGGGATATGATCTTTCACAGAAGCACTTTTTAAATTTTAAAGTATCAAATTAATATCTAACCATCTGGCAATGATATGTCTTTCATTAACTGGCATGTTAACCCAGGCTTTCAGAAAAAACAGCACTGCAACTAATGGCTTATCCATATGCACATACGGATATCCCCAGGTTTTCCAGTTCTAAAAAATCAAAACATCAGAAATGTTTCTGAAAGAGATACTATACATACAAAGATATGTGTGTATGTGGTTCTATCTATGAGTAATTATTGAATTAAGGAAATGAAACACTGAGAGAAAGAAAATTGAGTAAACTGAAACATTTGAGTTCTTTGAATACTTAGTACATTCTTTCAAGAGATAGTTTAGGAAAGCAATTTTCAAGCTGAACAATGCTGTTTTGTTTTTTAATTTTAGAAGTGAAATGCATAATCTGCAAATTGTTTTTTTTTTTCCAAATATATGTGCTTTCCAGAAAAGTGGTGTGCTCCTAGGACATTGCTCTCTAGCTGCACTTGAACCTTTGTCTTGTGGAGTCTTATCCCTTTTAAGGCTGGTCTCATTGGAAGCAAAAGACCACAGATGGCTCCAGACACAACTGAAATAGGCAGTCCAATGTTCTTAGGGTAGGTAACAAGACAGCCATCGTTCTCTAACTGTGTTCCTTATGTCAAAGCCTTGCAAAGTCAAGCTTCCTCCTGGCTGCCAGTGAGGAGAATGGAGTCTGCTGAGCAGAAACTGCCAATGATGCAATGATACACCTGGCAACTGCGATGCTGCCCTGGCCCCTCCAAAGAGCCTGTGGCAGCTTTGGCACCAGGAGCAAGACCTACTCTCCAGATGCATACTGCCTCCTCTGCTTTCTTCTCTCAGGTAGGTTCATCCTCAGGACAAATGTATTTTTTTCCTAAACCTGTAGGAAGCCTTGAACCCTAATGTCATACTTTCCTTTTTTAAACAATGGGTGTAGTATGAAGACTGGTCTGTCTGAATAAAAGTGGGCCACCAATTTTCGCAACTTTTTTAGATTTAAATGGACTATGTTTAATTAATACAGATCATTTTCTAAGAACATACTGAAAAATTCAAGCTGATTTAATTATGCAGATAAAAACTCTACTCTTTTTCCTAAAAGTACCTTTAAATTGGTTTTTATTTTCTTGTTTCTCAAACTTTCTACTCAAAATCTGTATGCCATTTCCACCTGAAACCCAAACAGAAGTTTGTAGGTTTCTTTTAAGATGCTTGAAAAGTTCACTTCTTGCTTGCAGTTTGTCACATCTCTATCAAAAGCAAAGTGTGGGTAAGAGGGAAAAGGCAGAGGATTCCTGTCACATAATGTGATAATATGTGAGCCATGCTACTGAGACCACTCCTAAACTTGGAATTAATAATTGCTTGGTATTTTCATAACCCTTGTTTCTTTTTTTCCTCTATTAAATTATTGGTTTTACTTATTTATTTGTTGTAGAAAATGCCAAGCTTAACTAAGTAAGGGGGAAAAAAAAAGTTATTTTTCTGTTCCCTGTGGACTGTAGGAGCTTGATTCTAGGGAAAAAAAGATGCTTCTGGAAAAAGAAGGTCAAACACAAAAAAGAGATATCAGAGACAGGAAGTGTGGAAGTGGTCTGGATTGCAATGTCTCCTTACTGTGCTAGACAGTCTTTTGTCTGGACTGTGACATATTTAAAACTGGTTGTTTTGAATGCTAGAAACTCTGGCAATGCCTAAAGCTTTCATAAAAATATTCTGCAAAAGAAGAATTTATCTTCTAAAGATAACTTTTGTAAAGCTGTATATGGATTTTGGCTCAAAATTCCAGCTTAGTTTAAATTTTGAAACAACCCATCCAAACATATTTGTGTGTTCCTCATAGAAATCTGAAATCCCTCAGCATCAGCTTTGCTTTGCTCCTCCTGCACTTCAGGATGACAATCCAGTTGGCACCAGAGTGTCAGCAGAACTTGGCTTCTACCCAGGGCTTTCTGAACAACGTTCCTTTGTGCCTGCAGTGTGGGACTGTTGTTGGAATAGATGGGAGTTACTGGTAGGCTGTTCATGTGGCAAACCATGAGGTGGTGGAACAATGTTATGAAAACACATCAAGATCTCCTCTCTTGTCAACTGCAGAGCCTCAATAGTGTACGACTGCAATAATAAAGTTAAAAATTTTACTGTCAGGTTCTTCCCCCCATTACTTCACTGAGGACCAAACCTGGCTCTTAACTCATTAGTATTCATATAAAATTTTCAAATGCAGTGCCTGCTGTTACTAAAATCTGATGTTATTAAAATCTGATGTCCAGGTTGTTGTTCATGAATTCTTGGAACTGCAGTGTTTGGTGTCTTCATTTTTTAAGACTATTTATGGAGCATCACAATGTTGTCAACGTATTAATTGGCTCATGCAAGAATAAGCTCCAAAGATGAATAACTTCATGGTAAATGTTGCTCTGGGAGAAGAGTTATTGCAATATTCAAACTCTAATTACCAAAGTTAATTATAGTTTTAGCTTCCCAAGCAGTATAGGAAACGATATAAAATACAGTTTCCAGCATAAGTCAGTTCTGAGAAAACTCAGCTGAGGAAAAAATTTGCTTTAGGGGCTGTAATACTCTAAAAGCAGTTACAATGAAAATACAGGAACTAGGATGTGGGGTTATAAAACAGCAATAGCACAACAAAAAGCTAGGATAAAACAGTATGATTTTCTAGCTTTCAGACTTTGGGTAAAATACTCAGCTGCAGTCCTTCCTGCTTAGAGGTTATCGTTGCCCACTTTATGATGCTGATGAATTGACTCTTCTTTCTCAGAGGTGGTTGTATGGCAGTGGCTGCTTTGCATGTTCCTTTTATTGATCCTGCTGTCATAGTTAAGCCCAAGTCTATGCAAGAACATTCCTCCATAATTATCTGTACTATTC
This sequence comes from Falco cherrug, assembly GCF_023634085.1. Lineage (NCBI taxonomy): Eukaryota > Metazoa > Chordata > Aves > Falconiformes > Falconidae > Falco > Falco cherrug. The sequence goes on along the minus strand of NC_073720.1, from coordinate 76,193,373 downwards.
ACATCCTTGAGATATATTTAATAGTTTCTGGTGCTTTCACACAGCTATTTAACACCATCCTTTCCACAGCCATATGCTGCTCTCTGTCTTCTTGATCTCTTTCACTGTTACCTTCTCTCCTCCATTAGCTGAGAAATCCCCTGTCAGGAGAGATCCTAAAGGCCCTAGGGAAAACTGAATCCTGAGACTTCATTTTCATACAATTTTTAGAGTTAATTTGATTCTTTTAATGGCCTAAATCCAAACCCAGTTTTCACTTTTTTTTGGTTTATACCAATGGTTAAAGTTTGCTAGCTCTTGAAGCATTTTGAGCAAGGAGAGGTCAGGGTGAGAGAGAATACATTGGAGTCTGAGATACAACTTCTAGACTTCCCACATATATTCTGCAATGTGCCCTAAGACAGCTACAAGCATACAGTATCTTGAGTAGAAGCTGGCTGCTTATTTCAAGCGGTTTGGTTGCATTGCACATACAAAACAAAACAAAAAGAAACAAAATAAAACCCCTTTATTTTCCACAACCTATGTCCTATGATCCTCCTCCCAAGCTGGGTTTTCCTGGTTGACCTATTCATTATCAACACAGACTGTGTCATCTATGCTTGCAGTGCCAGCACAGCTGGCATCTGCCAAGTTGAACACTTCACCAGCTGAATTCCTCTGCCCTCATGAAAGTGTTAGATGGTTTCTCTCCTCCTTCTTGCAGAACAGCTGCTCATCTTACTGATCCTTGTGGAATACCTAATTTTTCCCCAAAATTTTATTAATATCAGCCAACAGCTTGACAAGTTATTGTAGAAGAGGCAGATGAGCTTGAGAGTAGAATGCTTAAGCTTTCAAGGCAGAAACCTGAAAGAAGTAGAGGAGATGTACTTCTTCAGCCTGGCTCTGCCAGAGTGCTGCAGGGGATGGGGCTGCATGGGGGCCAGGACCACAGGGATCCGCCCAGGGGCTGGCAGGGCAGCTGCTTCATCAGCCAAGAGGGAGCAGGGCTGGCCAGGGAGCAATAGTGAGCAGCCCCCAGTCCCTGTCACAAGGGAGGGATAGTGATGCCCCAGAAGAGGCTGGTCAGGCTTGTTGCAACTTACTAGTCCCCTCAGGGCTATAATTTGTAATTAAACAAATTGCTCCAGGACATGATCATACATGGCTCACATAAGCCAGTCCTAAAGAAGCAGTGTTTTTCCCTAGTTATTCCATTCTTTTAGCAAAATACTGGTTCCATAGACTGATCTGGACCATTACAATGCAGTCACAGTTTTGCTTCTCAAAGGGAGAAATGCTTCTGAGCATGTTTCCTTTGGAAAAAGTCTTCAGCTTTTAGATACTTCAATATTTTGTGAGGGCTGTGTGTTTTCCCCATATTCACAATTGTAAAATGAGTGGAATCATCTGATGCTCTTGCAGTCCACATCTGCAAGGAAATCCTTGTTTTATCAGGATTTGCATATATAAATGACACCTTTCTTTTCCCGACTGTGCTTTCCTCTGGAGACAAAAGAGAGATTGCTTTTTGGTAGAGTCAGATTTTTAATTTTCTTTCAGAAGATTGTTCTTTTTACAGCCATACACCTCAGTTTAAATCATGCTTGATATTCTTGCCAAGCCCTTTCTACTACAATCTCGTCCATTTTAGAGAGGTAATTGCTACAACAAGTTGTCATGCAATTGTTTGTCCCCTTGTGAGTTAATGTGCTTAAGCTGTGATTTAATTTTCCACCAGCATACTTGCAAATTGAGATTGAGATGATCACTGTGTTTGCAATAGTATCTATAGTCCCAGTGAATGGGGAAGAAATAAATGGAAGCTCTTCCATCCCCTTTGGGATGTTCAGCATGGAGGCACCATCAATCTGCCCGACATCAGGAAACTGTCTTAAAACCTGTCTGACACTGATTTGCAAAGTATACAGTAAAGACAAGGCTGCATTTAAAATGGTTTATTGGAAATACACAACATAACATTGCTTATCAGTTTTATAAAGGAGCAGACATAAGCTAATAGTTACCTGTCTACTGGATAAGTCTGAAAGGACATATCAACGTAGAAGTGATCCATAGTATAGACCTAAAGAAAAATCCATTTGGTTTCCTTTTTATTGACTTTCAATATAAATTATGTTAGTGTTAGTATGCTCCTTATCTAATGTGTTAAACTTGATTAAGTTTAGGGAGGCTTTAAAGGCTTGCAGGGATCTGGCTGCTTGCTTTTTTCTGACACCTTTCCATTGGGCTGAAAAGCCTTTGTGATCAGAAAATTGACTGTCTTTTGTATTAATCCAAAGATTGTATCTCCATTTACAAAGATTTAGTAAGATTTGGATGACTTTGTCTTATGATCATATGGGGTAACATACATATAAATGAAAAAGGATGGAGAGGACTTGACAAAATCCCTAGGATGTAGAAACAGATCCGTTGTGTAAAGATCTTCAGTGTACTGACAGCAATATGTGCTACTTATGATATCTTAAATATTTATCACCATGAATTCATGAAAGCATTCTGTGGAGGTACTTCCTATAGGAAGTGACCTTTTGACTACATCGGTAGCTGAATACAGGCTAATTATCTGTAAAGTTTAAAAAAAAATAATCTTAAAATCTTAAATAGGCTTAAATATGTCTACAGATCTACTGTAGCAGTAAAGGGTTACAAGTTCCATGGGTAGAAGTTGAAACAGCAAATTCAGGCAGGAAATGTAGCATATTCTTCCAATTTTGCTCTCAAAAGGAGTTAAACCATTGAAGTAATATGTGCAGGGCTGTGTTGGCTTCCCCATTATTGGTAAGTCCCAAATGGACACCGGACATACTTTTTTATGAGAGGTTTCTGCATTCCAGTGAAGTTATTGGACTTTGAACAGTAGAATCTGGTTATATATCACCACAGAAAACATCACAAAATGGAATATTCTTTTTAAGAAAAACAGTAAAAAGTGCAAGAAAAAAAGAGGACTTCATTAAGTTTTTGCAAAAGGAAGGAAAAGGGGAGAAAGGGATCTGTCCTCAGTAAGGCTGAAACTCTGGGACAATTCAGACATGGCTGTTAAACTATTAGGATGTTTTTTCAGTGGTCAACCTGAGGTCTCTAGCAGTTCTTCCAGAAGGTTGTGAGGAGAACAGGTCTTTGTCTCAATAAGTGTAGAGGAATTGGACTGTTCTTAGCTAGGGTTCTGTCCTGATATGTCAAGGGTCCTTTCTGAATTTTCATATACACTGACATTAAACAGTAAACTGTTTCTACCATAGATATGCATAGAAAAATCAATAGTCATAGCATTTCCAGTCCAGTGCCCATCCAATGTTGTAAAAATATACACCTTTCTGCAAGGAAGGAGAATTTTTTTGCTTTCATGGAAGAGAATGTCATTATGAGAAAAACTACAGCAAATTAGAAATTAGAAAAAGCGTAAGAGCTCTGAGACCAGGGAATTCAGGGAAGGCAGATAATTTTAAATGCTTGTTAAAATTTGGGATGATTTATTAATCTGTCAACAGAAAGAACAAAATGCCTTTATAGCTTTAAAGCCTAACATCTGTAGTCTCAATCTTGTAAATATCACTGCACAGCAGACTAATATGATGAGATTGTGCTCCATTTAGGCATAAATGAGCTGGCTTTTCATTATGATCTGTTTAGTTGGGATATTGATACCAGTTTGTAGTATCAATACTACATTGACACTCTGACAGGGTCAATTAATTGCCTATGTTTGGAGGCAAACTCTGTGTGCTTGGACAATATATAGATTCAGGTACTACTAAAACCAGCACATTTTTTGATCCAGATAAACAGCGATGGTGTCTTCAAACTAGCATGGACACTTCCTTGGTACCTAAGTGGGTCTTACTTTGGTTGGAAGGAAACTGGAGAACAACAGCCCTAAGCTGAGAGCTCTGTTTTTACTGCAGCTGGAAAAGCTAAACAGATCGCTTTAGTAATGGGGCTGATACAAAGCCTTCAGAGAAATAAAAACCATTTGTTCTGTTCAATAACTGTGAGTTCAGAATAAGGCCAGAGGTACTGAATTTCCTTTTCGGTGCTCGTAATAACAGTTAGGTTTATGAATTCTTCTCTTCTAAACATATTATAAGGGTGAAATTTACAAGATGCCAAGAAATGAAATGTGTAGTTCTGTGAGATCCATTAATTTTCACTGGTATTGCTTTTGCTGCGGTTTCTTACCTAAATAAAGGGAAAACTTTTGCTTTGCCTCCTGAGAAAACTAAGTTGTGATAAGAGACATCTGAAGTGCAGGATATAGATGTTACCAGCACTTGGGAATAAGCCTGGGAAAGGGCTTTGAATCCAGCAATGCCTTCTCACGCATTTAACAAGCCCTTCTGTAGAGACCAAGGGTAACCATAAGCTTATAACTAAAACTGCTTACATCTTGAAGAAGCTGGAAGTACAAATATTCAAACATCCTAACGGAGAGGAGGTCTCTGTGGTCCTAATCCACTTATCTGTGGAAAAGGCTTAGAGGACAAAATTCACATTGTTGTTCCCTCTCTCATTTTTTAGTGTTTGGATGCAACCATGGATTGTAGAAATAAATAGAGCTGCTAAAGAGGTACACAAAGCAAGAAATAAGTCACACAAACGTGTTTTCCAGTTTGAGTGGCTGCTGTGTATTGTTTTGATTTTTCCATCCTTCCTTCCTTCCTTCCCTCTCTTTTTTTCCTTTGTCCTTTTCTCTGTTTTCTTCCCTTTTGTCTTCTGTCTACTTGGCAATAACTGGAAATTAAGTCATTTTCATAGAGTGAAAACATGGTCAAGACTGGCAGGCACTACCCACATGCTCAAACACTGTTAGCTAGAGAGTGTGGCCTCGTGTCCAGTCAGGTTTTGAATGCCTCCATGGACAGAGACTCCACAGTCTCTCTGGGCTTTCTGTTCCAATATTCAATGAAAACTCAGTGAAAAAAAAAAAAAATCTTATGCTTAAATTGAATTTATTGTATTTTAATTTGTGCCTTTGGTCCCTGGTCCTGTCACTGGGTACCACTGAGAAGTACCTCACTCTAATACCTCATTCAAATGTACGTTTGGATAAGATCCCCCTTGAGTCATCTCTCCTCCAGGCTGAACAGTTCCAGATCTCTCAGTCTCTCCTTGTATGCCAGATGCTCACGTCTCTCCATCATCTTTGTGGCTCTAAAATATGTTTTCAGCTCAGACATGTTAGAACTGAAGCACTAATGGAAATAACGCCTACTTTGTCATAACTGGCAGCCTCAGTTATGTCTTTTTTCTGAATAACAAATCACTAATGATCCTCAGTTGGGTCATATGCCCTAATGAATGTAGTAGTAAATGGCTCACAAATGGGGAAATTGGACAAGCACCATTGACCTACATAAATAAGGCACTGTGCAGAAACCTGCTGGACCCAGCTAATTACTGCAATTTCTCCTTCAATGATAGAAGAAGTACTATGGTCCCAGAGCTGTTATTCTTATTAATTCTTTCAAGGTCATAAGTTGGGTTTTTTTCTTCCTGTTTATTAAAAATAACTTTAAAGAATGATTAGGCTGGATTTGAAAAAAAATATTTGGGCTATTGGACATAGATTTATTAATATTATTATTAATAATATTAAAAAAACCAAAAACACCACCACCATAAACTAGCATCAGTTTTTTTCCTTTTTTCCTGAAGACAATAAAGAGGGAAGAGGAAACCAAGAATTATTGAATTATTTTGGGAAGAAATAGGGATCACCTTCCAGCATGCAGATCCCTGGAGGCTGATTCTTTCCTTTTGTAGGCTAAGGCTCTAGCAACATAGTTAGACTAATATCTAACTTCTAGGCACAAAAATTTGTAATATATTGATACATATATTGCACCAGGTGATTTAAGAAGACACATAAATACTATGTTTTGAGCATGGACGTGAATTTGTGGTCTGGTGCAGGCTGGTCTAATCTGAGTTTATTTTTGGGAAGAAAGAAGGTACTTTCTAGTACAGTTAAAGGCAAAGTGAAATGGTAGGTAAGCATGGAGGGGAAGTGTGATTCAAGTAACAATGGGGATAGATGACAGAGGCCAAAGGAAAATCTGACAAAGTAAGAATAAATTACATTCATTCAGAAATACTCTACTCACATCTGAACAGCTCCAAACGAGGAAATAAGTAGTTAAGAATACTGTAAATTAATATATTATGACATGCTTCACATCTTGTATTGTGCAGGTACCGGAGTTATTTCCATTTTATATTTCTTGATATAACTAGTCAAGAGTTGTATATTAACACGCTTTCAGCTACAGGAATGAACAATTGCAAACACTCAAGACCACAAATTTCCCAGTATGAATGCTGCAAAAGTCATACGAGGGTGTAATAAATATAATCCTTAGATTTTTGTATAATGTTGTCAAAAATCTGACCACCAGACTGAGGATATAAAAAAAATAATAAAAAAATACTATCTTAGCTTCCCTGTAATATTTGCTTCACCTAATTGTCTCACAGAATGAGCCAATGGCCAACAGGATGCAAAATGTCTCACTCCAAGTTTCTTTTTCTTTATCATTTTGTATTTGCAGTTCTCAGCTTTCACATGAGTATTGTCATGATGAAAGTGGTGTAAGTTGCATAGTACAATTTAGAAACATTTGGTCTGTAAGTCAGTTTGCTTTTATTGTTATACCTTTCAAAGTACTACATTAATTCATTATGTTGTTTGTAGAAAGTTCTTATAGACTACATATCCTCTTCTGCAAATTCTTAAGCAATAGTCTATGAAGCATCATCAAAACCTCCTGTCTGAATTCAGCCAGTTCCTCTACTGCCAAGTACAGCTGTGCTTGGCAGTTGTCTCTAAAGCAACAATAATCTAGATGCTTTTTACCTGCTACCCATACCTATTCCCCATGCAATTGACAACTATAGCAGAAAATATATCCTTAGGGCTGAGAGCCAAAAGATATTCAACCATCAGCATCTTCCTCTTCAGCATTTGTAGCTGATTTGGACCCATTTACGTTCTTGTCGAAGTGCTTCCACACAGTTAAGACACTGCTGGGCAGCTTCCAGATTATGCTTCATTTTTCTTGTGTGCTAAGCACTCAATAACAGAGGTTGAATTTGCAGACTCTGTCTTTCATCAGCACTTTTGCCAATGCAGGCTGATTGGGGAAAAAAAAAATCATGGTGCTGATATTAAAGTCAAACAATTTAATTTTCCTTTTGACTCTCAATCTAAATGGATCATGATCATGAGCTCTTCTCTATCACTGCAAATCTACAAATGCTGGGAATGTGTTTTATCTGTTCTTTCTCCAATGACAGGTAAGGTAATAATTTTGTGTCTTTGGGACCTGAGATTCGGGGGCAGGGGGTGGGATGAGGGGGGTGGGGGTGGGTAGCAGTGTGTGTGTGTGTGTGTGTGTGTTGCACAGCTTTCAAGTGTTTCTGAGATAGTGATATTTTGGTAGTAATACAGTAATTCCCCTTCTATATAAGCAGTGCACCATCCAAGATAAGAAAGCATCTGTCTTCACATCCCTGAGGTCATTGCAGCACTTGAAATAGGACTGGGACTTGTATAGAGAGAATATAAGAATATTAAAGCTCTTTGGGGTGAGGAAAATGTACTAGATTTATGAGCATGCAGAAGCAAAGAGTAAGTGTAAAGACATGAGTTACTGACAAAATTTTATTTCCTCATAAGAAGCAGGATAATGAATATATTTTAATTTTGTTTTTAGCTTGCCTAATTTACTATGATTAGGTGCAATGGAGTAAAGTGAAACTAGAGCATGTTCAGAGAATGAACCATTTGGCTGTTAGCATTACTATTAATTGGGTAAACCGCTCACATAAAAGCATAGGTGGCCACTAGCCACACAACTTGGAAGCCATAAAAATGGGAAAGCTAAAGCTCACCTTGATTTCAGGGGTTATTTGGCACAGAGAGACAGAAAAGAAGCTGAAATTCAAGGCGAGTGGTACTGAAGCTTATAATTCATGAGGATATCCACTCTCTTGATTGAGATTTCTTGATAGAAAAATGCAGGTGAGAAAAGAGCGAAGACCTCATACATCAGGCTCATAAAACTAAAACATTAATACTTTTTGGATTGTAAATTAAAATTTAATAACAAAAGGAATCAAAATTGAGTGTACATATTCCACATAGTAATTATTTCTTATTTTATTACTTAGAGATTGAAAGCTGATATCAGTGTAGTGTTGGGACTTCCTGGTTTTCATGTTGCTAAGCCTTGCTACAGTACCTGATCTTTATTATAATGAACCACTATACTTGCATGGAGAGCTGAAAATGGGGTCTAAAACTACAGTAGTTTTGATTTACAGCCCAGTGAATTAAAACGAGCAACTTGGAAACACTTCAGTGTGAATGGAAAACTTGTCATTGGCATGTATTCAACTGAAGAGGAGAAAGCAGCTACACACAGAGCTGATGACTGATCTCTATTTCCTTCAGCTGTGTTCCTTTCCACACAATGGTTACACAACTGAATAAAACTCATGCCCACTCGGTGCCTGTGTCCACCTGGTTGTGATTAAGACAGGACTACTCTTGGCCCATGCTGGTAAGTAATGGGTGCCTGGTCTTGTGTTCAGAGTATAGCAATAATACACTTTTCCACATTGCAATGAAGAAATAGCAAATATTTCCTGATAGGAGAAGAGGGAAAATTAATTCTCTGTTTTCTCATAGCAATCTATGGTTCCCAAATAATTTCCCATTTTTTTAATTGTAAAGAAATGAAGGTTTTATTTTCCTTATAGTCTTACAATTTTCATGTTAGCCTTAAAAACAGCTTTCTGAAAATACAAAAGGAAAGTTTCAAAAAGCTTTACGGGCTGCTTAGTCTTTAGGGTAAGAGACTTTGCTTTTGGTTGCTTTGAGAAGACTGTTTAACACTAATTGCCATCAGATGGGGATGTTGTGGTTGCATCAGTAAAGACTTTTTGAAAACTCAGTAAAAAACATATCTGTTTGAAAATACTTCTGAAAGTACAATCACAGATTCTTAACACAGACCACAGGAAGAAAAGCAAATGGCAGAAATTATTTTTACTACAAACCACTAAAGTACAAAAGGATCTATCAGGCTAGAAATCAATTGCAAGCAATCAGCCAAATCTTAGTTGTTATTAATTCAGCAACTTACTCTTCACAACATATGAAAAGCTAAATTTAAAAGATATTTCAGCACAGTCAAGATTACATTTTAGGGATTTTATGGTAACGAGTAGGATCCTTAGTTGGCAACTTTTGCTAATTGAAAAACTTAATTTCAACTGTAAAGGTAAAAATTAATTTGCCTATTTCCTTTGTCTTTTAGACATATTTGCAAACATGAAGCAATGCAGTGCTTATAAATCAGTCTAATTTTTATTATTGCTTCCAGAAATGAGAGTTGAACTAATATAGTTGGCTCCAGCTGGTGCTATGCCATTGTTCTTCTCCACAATTGCATAAATTACTGGTAACTCTGAGGTAGTAGGAATGGAATAACACTGACGACCCAATAAGGATGAAGTGTACAAATTCTTGAAATAAATATGTAGGGATTTGACTATCCAAGTTGCTTAGGACTCCAGCCCTTCAACTGAAAACGTTGCATCCACTTCCTTGTTATTACGATCTTCCGTGGACATCTGTTATTGGCTGGTTGAAGCAACTGAGTTAGCTGGATCTCTGCAACAGTATGGTTATTACTGAGCTCCCAAGAAGATGGCTAGAATGTCTCTCTTGTTGCAGTGCCTTAAGCCAGAAGTGCAAAGCTTACTGCTTCTTAAAATTTACTTATTTTAACTATTTTCTTTCTTAGAAAATGGACAGGAAAGTAACCTTATTATTAAGATGCTGAGTAAGAACATAATTTTATCTGATGAAAGAAAATGAACTTTCTTTCCTGATTTTGTTGTTACACTCTTATGAAAGCTAAACCCCTCTCCCCTGGAAGCTCTTCTTAACCTGAGGCATGACCCTGTCTGTGCTACATCACAGCTGTGTAAGTAGATGTGTAGGCACCCCAGTTCTCACCTTGACCCAGACCTGCTAGCTGGGCTGGCTCAACCTCTGACTGCCTTGTTACTCAGCTGTGCCTGACCCTGACCACACTCTCTGGCTCTGATCCTGACCTGGTATTGCTGCTTTTCATCCTGACTCCTTGTTGGTCAGCTCACTGCTCACACCAGCCAAAGCACGGCTCCCTGCTCATCTGCCCTGGCAGAGCACCTAGACCCTTCCCTCACACCCTTCTGCATGGCCATCTAGAAATGGCTTTTTAAAGTGGGGTCAGGAGCAGAGGCAGAAATTCTGGTGCTGAAAACAGTCCATAACATTTTGTCAATAACACAGGGCTCCTTCACTTTTGATACTTGCTCATTGGAAAGCTTTGGGCTAGATTTTATGTGTCAGGGATGAATGTTGATATTAGACTGTAGTGGCTTAGAAGTGGAATAAGCTGTATTTGTGAGAGCATACTGAAGTGCTTCAACTACATCTACCTTTGTATTAAATTAACTTCTCTGTGGAGATCAAAATATTATCTTGTTGGGGCTGTGGGTTTCTTGCTTGTTTGGTTTTGCTAAGGAAAACCCCATAGAAAGCAGTGAGTTTTAGTTAGCATTTCTACACACACAACCAAACATAGATATGCTATATAAAAATTGAAAGTGACTAGGTTTGCACAGCTGAAGACGACTGCGAACTGGCAAAGGATAATCTCAAAACTGTGATCCATACATTTTACTCCACATATCTAACATGTTTTTCATGGTAGTTTGATTTACAAAAGAGATTAAACATTTAAATAGCAAAATCCACTATGATCCTAATGAGTTAAGTAAGGCTCAATGGAGCAAGATAACACAGTCTACGGAGTTGTGTTTTCAACATTTTGATTTTTGATAACGTTCAGGGAAGGCAGTAAAAACACTTTCAAACAAAGATACTTGAGACCTACATGAACTCAGGATGAGGAAAGATTAATAAAACTTGTGTTTATTCTTTCCTTTGACAGGCAAAGCTGAAACAAAAAAAATCTGAAATGCATCCCAGATTCATAAGAGCACTATGGGTCTCCAAAACATATTTTGGTGAGTATGTACTAAGTTTTAACTAGGAGGTACAGTTTGACACCCCCTCATCTGATGGTGGGTTTGTGAGAGCTTCAGCCATCACGACAATTCCTTTTCCCTGAAACTGGCTCATGAATTTTATCAAGGACTCATGTTTCTCTTCCCCACTGAGGCTTGAGTGCAGTAATTCAGAGTAAGGCATCATTACCATTTGCACAGTTTAAAATTTTTCCTGGTTTCTGTATGCATTTCAGAATTCCTTGTCTCCAACATCCATATATTAATGGACAGCTGCTATACTACTGGAAATCTGACCAATGGCTTTCTGAAATCTGTGAACCTCAGTGTTAAATCCCTCTTTTAGTTGACATAGCATGTATCTTTCACTTCTTTGTTTTGACACTTCTTTAACTTTGATACTTACAATACCATAACGTTTTAGAGTCTTCTGCTTGGTATTCAAACAATGTGTTCAAACAATATTTGTGCATCCATGTTTTGAAATGCATTCTGCAGGAATTCTTCCAGCTGTAAAAACAGGCTGCACTTCATATCTTCCCTCATTTTCTGTCTTCTGGCAGTTATTAGAAGATACTGAACCAGGTTGCACATGCACACTTCCAAGAGACGACGCCTACATGTTACTGTATACTTTTATTGTGTTGTCCTTTTGATGTGTTTGTAAACAGCTGTGAACCATAGGGTACATATGTTTTTTTAAATCATCCATCAGATGATTCTTTCACTGTCCTTTTGAAGGGAGTGGAGGGGACAGAGCTGGTATAATCTGTTCCCTTTTTGCTCTTTTTTCACCTGAAGTTCTTGAACTTTAGCTCTTCTTCAACTTCATATCTGCTTAATCTTTCTTGCACCCTGTTATCTTCTATGGCTAATCTCCTCGTAACTACTGTCTTGCTGTCTAAAATTCCACTCATTTTTGCATTCCATAAATTATCACCACAATAGTTTTCTTATTCCTTGCTTTTATTATGCTTTGAGCTCTTTCTACATAAATACTTCCCTTACACAACTATGGTAAGTTAGGTGGTATCCGTGATTATTAATGCTTGAGCTTAATTTTCTTTTTCAATTAAAACCATTAAATTGATTGGCCAGGGAATCTATTAAATATTGCTCATATACTATAGCCAAACTAGAGAAGACTTTTGAATAGTAGTCAGTCAGGAAATATGTTAACTTCTGAGTGTACTGGAAGTTTATCTTGTAAGGGTAGTAGATACATCCCATGCTATTACCGCTTTTACAATTAACATAAAATTTAACCACACATAAAAAAGTTGGCCAGCGAGTTGGATGAAGTGTTTTTCTAACACCAAGGCATGTATGACATTTGCATTGCAATGATTGTAAGTTCATTGGTAAGAGAAGGAGTTTGCCTTCCATTTGGAGAAAGTTCACTCTGGGTCTCCAAATACCAAAAGAATAAAAATGGAATGGAACATGAACAAGACATTTCCAAGAGGAAAGCATGAAGCAAGGCAAAAAAACCTGTCCTGGAAGATGCAAGGTGCTTGATAATTTGGGTCTAACTAAAGACATGACATCAAAGCACCAGAGAATGAGAGCTTGGCACTTAGTACTAGCACAAATTTCGTCACTAAGTAAATTTGAATCAAAGTTAATAGCACTTCATACTGATAAGATTTCAATCAGACTTCACTAAATGAAATGACGATGGTGTTTGCTGCCGAATGTTCTTTGAGTTTCTTATTAGAAATTAACATAAAGCCTTTTTAAAAATGACATCTACCAGAGGGAAGGAAACTGTTACTTCGTTACTCTTGAGAATGTTCCTGACTTTGTTTATAGTTTTGTAAGCAGAATATTTTCAACATTTTAAGAGCGGAAAAATCTTTTACAGTATATTTTCCCCATTTGTAAAGCTTAGGCCTGCTTGTAAATAATTTTGAAGGTGGATGACTGATATGGGAAGAAAAAGCAGCTGTAGCAGGCTAGCTTTTCCACTTCCTTTTGAGAAACGGGGCAAAGCAAGCAGTTTTTCATTTACATACAGAACCTTCTTCCACATAATTTCTGCTTTTTTATTATGAATGTTGCACATGATAGACCTAAGTTCTGAGACTGTTTCACTGCAGAAGATAGGTGTTGTTTCAGGAAATGTCACCACTTCATAAGAGGAGGACTCTCTTTCCTCAAATGTTAAACCTTGTAGTTAGGACTAAGAATTCCTGGAATGAAAGCTGGAAAGATATCCTTGTTTTTCAGCTAGTCAGTTCTAATTAATTACCTGTAGAGCATTTTCTGTTTTCTCTTACTCTAAAGAGTGTAAATTCACTTCAATCAAAGCAGTGCAAGACATCCCTTACCTCAATAGAGAAGCTTCATCCATTTTACAGAAATACAGTGATAACTGGAGGCTTGGGAGACCTCTTGCTATCACAGAAGTTTCCTTCTCTGAAACAAGAATTGCAAATCTATTTTAGGGGTACACAAAACTAAAACCAAAATGGAAAACAAAACCAAAACACAAAACCAACAACAAAAAAACACTTCAGGAAATAAACAAACTTGTTCGTTCAAGGACAGCATATATAGTGTTTCTATGACACTGTTTCTCAGCACTTTCACTGTCCTTCACTGCTTTACTGGTTCATGAATGTATGATCTGGAGTGGATTTGTCTTTGATGAGCAGGTCATTTGTAGCAGAGTAAAAAGGATATTTATTCGTCTGCATGTATTTTCTCACAGGGAAAACGGTTCCTTTCTAATGTCTGATATGTGGACACTCACTGGAGACTCAACTAAGTATGTATCAGGATACAAAGCTTAATACATAGTGAAACTTCCACAGTAAAAATAAACTATTGAAGGTAACAGATGCATCAGAAAGTGTATAATGCACAGGAAACATAATGGCAAACCCAGTTAGGCGGAGAGCTTCTGATTGTTTTGTTTGGGTTTTTTTTTTTTTCATTGTGCTAATTGTGAATAGGGACACAGAGGTGATATACCCTGGATTAAGGCTCATTGATATAATCTTTGCTGATCATAGTAACAGTTACTGCCACACTGTAGACATGGATGACCTGAGGAAATGGCAGTCCATTACAACAACCACATGAATAAATATCTCATGATTCTGATTATATTTCTTCTTCTCACAACCAGGTTCCTTTTTTCCTGTGTGGGAGGTATAAATTAGTCTTTAAATAGGTGCTGTCCAGAGACACTCTTCAGTCATTTAGCTGATCTGCCATGTCATAGGTCGAAGAGCTTTGTTCAGTAACATATATATTGCACTAACAACTCCTTTTCAAAGAGACATCTAACCTTAGTGTATTTGCCTCTGCTTTCAAATGGCTTTCAAACCTTTTCTGGTTCGTCATAGACACTTTCTCTTCTGACCCTTTCAGTCAGGGTCAGAATCTCAGTCTCAGATGTCAGCTTCTCTGTAAACATGGACTGTTCCTGTTTGGATTCCCTTAAGCAATGTACTGAGAGACTCATCAATTATTACTGTGCATTAAACAGACACGAGGCTGCTGACAGAGAAGACCAAGTGTTACTCAATTCCTACACATACTATTAAGAATAAAGGGAAACCTCTGGAACTGGCTTATCAACACATGTTGCTGTACTGGAACCCTCCTGCAATTATTTTCCTTTTGTGCTTTCTTATTTGAACCAGCTGGATTGATGTTGTGCTATTAGAGACACTCAGCAACATCCACCCTGCTTTTGAATTGATGTCTCATCCTGTCTGTCAATAAAGTGCTGCAGAGTTAGACGATACAGTAATGATGTCAAAGAAAGAATGTTATGTTTAACAGTGAGTTCAAAGGCATCTGGCCTTATGTATGTGTCAATATAATGAGCTATGGAAGATATTATTTGGACAAAGGACAGACCTATTATAACTTTTTTCTTTGGGAAAGCACCTGGGAGGTTTTTAATTCAATGAAAACATAAACATATGTTTTCTACAAAGTTTGTTCTTCTTTCACGTAGTTGTTTCTTCAAATCTGTTTCCTAGGTTGATACATGTATTGTTTATAAACTCTTTCTGGTATTTTTTTATGCTTTATAGAGACTATAGAACTCAGGAGCTAAAAAGAGAGGCTTTAATTTCTGTGTTGCCCATTCCATATGGTCCCTGTGTGTGTAACCCAAAATCATAAATATTGTATGAGACCTGGTAGTTTTATTGAAGCAATTTGTTATGCTTCTTCTATTTTGATTAGAGAGCATCACATGGGAAAGAGACTGGCAAATGGTCTTGGTAACATTATATTTGAAGGTCTTTACGGGCCCAGAATGAGAATGATGCTCTAGATAGAAGCCACAGACTTATATTGTCTTTAAAGTTCATGGGTATCCCACTGGTATAATGACATTGCCACACTACTGGCTTACTCATTCAGCTCATAACTTCTTGTTGTCTGAGCTGGCCTTTTCCAGTGCCTCTTTTGCCTGGGGGACAGAAAGAGCAGAGACTAATACAGGTTACTCTCCCTGTCTCTCGTCAATTCATGGTCCTTCGGCTGTTGGGTTTCTATGAAACTTAGAAATGTTGTAAGTTTTAATTCTTATTGAAGTGGAAGGAAAAACGTTTTTTAATTTGATGCAGTCAAAATGGGTGAGGAAAGCATGAAAAATCAGTGTTTTTATTTCATTTACCACCATACTTATCTGACAAGATCATTACACTTTTCTGTTCTTATTTCTTCCTTAAACTATTGAACACTGAACTGTCAGTTTCTAGCTGGAGGGATGTCATATTTATTCCCTTACTGCAACATATAATTGACAGTTAAATTCATTGCTGAAATAATAATTTTTACAAGTGCTTACATTCTGATACAAATAAGATTGGATTTAACCTTTCCAAAGAATAGGTTTTAGCTTCCTGTTGCAGCCTTGTGAATGAGGGAGAAAATGCCAGTCATTGTCTTCCCAATTCTATGAATTGTTATAGCATACTATCATGTCAGCCATTTCCTATTTGGGTCTAACTAACAGCTGGACATCATTATTATAATGATTTCATATAGCTAATAAACTAAAAGTGGGAACACTTAACAGCTGGATAGAATGCATGAGGCTTGATACTACATGTTTATTGAAGAGTTGCTTTGTCTTCAATTTTCTTATCACAGTCCTGCATCCTCATGGTATGTCTTGACCTAGACATGAACTACCAGCCCATCACTATGTCATTTGCTTCCACTTCATCACTGGACAAAAATAATTAATTAATGGAGCTGATAATAATACTTTAAAATGTTTGGATATTATGTTAGAAAATTTTGTGTAAAAATGCCTAGAAGAGTTCACTTCTTTAAAATCCAGGTAAATAAGGTAGACTGAAAACAGTGTGGTTCCCATTGAGAAAATATTTGTGTGTGTGATATTTTTTTTCTAGATACAGGAAGAACACCCTTGACACACAGACACACACACACACCAGCCTCCATCTTAATCAAGCAAGGGATCTCTTGAAAAAAACAGAGAAACCCTCAGGTAGTGTCCCAGTGTATTGGGTCCAGTTGTGATGGAGACTGTAATCATTACAGATTCACATTCTGGCCATACAGGCAACTGAACTGAACTGAGCATAGCAACACTCCTGTTGGTTTCTTTTCCTTTTGGTCAGACTTTGTGAAACCTACTGACGACCTGTCTTTCCTCCACTCCTCCTCAGTGGATATTCAGTGTCAACTCATTTTAAATTTTCTGTATAGCTTCAACAGTGGAGAATGCTTTGGATCTTACTGCACAACACTGCCTGACTGCATCTGCTCTCTATTACCCTCACAGGCTAAGTGATGCTGACATAGCACAGTTATCTGTTACTTCCTAACAGATTAGGAAGTAAAGCTCCTAAACTCAGTGAGCAGAGCTCTGTGATGTAGACTGCAAAGTCTAAACCTTACCAGTAACCAAAGATGACGGGGAAATAAAGCAATTCAGAAATATTATTTATACTTTCTTCTGCAATTCTGAATACTAAATTATCATTCAAGATATACTATCAATTAAAGTTGCCTGGCCAACCTTGATTCTGCTCTGGAGTGTGTATGCATGTTATGATAGCCCTTAGTGGTTTCATCCAAGACTGTTTACTGTCAGGACTTCTATCTCACTTAGTACTTGGAGCAGTTGGTTCGCACCCTGTGTAAGTATAATCAAAGAATTACAGAATGCTTGACATTGAAAGGAACCTCTGGAGGTTATCTGGTCCAACACACATACTCTAGCACGGACACGTAGAGCACACTGCCCAAAATAATGTCCATGTGTTTTTTTCACTGTCTCCAAAGACAGAAACTCTACAATATCCATGGGCAACCTGTGCCAGTGCTCAGTCACCTTCCAGTAAAGAAAGTTCTTCCTTATGTCCAGAGGGAACTTGATGTGCTTCAGGTCATGCCCATTGCTCCTTGTACTGTCAATGGGTATCACCTGAAGGAGTTAGACTCCAGCTTCTTTGCACCTTCACTTCAGGTATTTATAGACCTTGATAAGATCCCCCCTTCCTCCTCAGCCTCCTCATTGCAAGGTTAAACTGTCCCAGCTGTCTCAGCCTTTCCTCCTAGCAGAGCAGAAAGGCCCTTGGTCATCTTCACGGCCCTTCCCTGGACTCGCTCCAGGATGTGCACATCTCTCTTGTACCAGGGAGGCCAGAACTGGGCACAGTGCTCCAGGTGTGGCCTCAGCAGCGCTGAGCAGAGGGGAAGGACCACCTCCCTCAACCTGCTGGCAATCCTTTGCCTAGTGCAGCCCAGGATGCTGTTAACCTTCATTGCTACAGGGGCGCCTTCCTGGCTCACGTGTGGCTTTGTGTCTTCCAGGAGACCCAGGTCCTTTTCTGCAAAGCTGCTTCCCAGCTGTGTGACCCCCAGCATTATTGGCGCCAGGGCTTGTTCCTCCCCAGGTGCAGGACTTTACACTTCCCTTTGTTGAACTTCATGGGGCTCCTGTGGGCCCATTTCTCCAGCCTGTTGAGGGCCCTCTGGATGGCAGCACAATCCTCTGGTGATAGCAGCTACTCCCCCCAGGTTTGTGTCAACAGCAGACTTTTGGAGGGCACGCCCTGCCCCATCATCCAGGTCATTAATGAAAATGCTGAACAGGATTAGGAACTGATGGGAGGCTGCCTGGCCTGTACTTCCCTGAGTTCTCCTTCTTTGCCATTTAGAGGACAAGAGATTAATTTGCTTTTGTCAGTGTTTTCTGGATATTGGGGTACCTTTTACCTCTTTCCCTGCCATGAATCAAGCCCCTGGAGTCTCAGGTAAAACATTCAGAAAAGAAATTCAGCAGATGTATTGTGAATGCAATAAGAAGAATTTTCACCCAGTAGTTCTGGAAGATTACATGAAAACAAAATTTTTAATTTTTTAGTTATTTCTGTGTAATGATCTTGTGACAAATGTACATTATACCACTAGTATGAGGGATTATCTACACAGGATAAGCATCTGCTATGGTAAGTGTGTAGCAGGTAGCAATCACAAGGACGTGGGCAGTAGCACACAGAAAAGTGCGTTCCAGCACACACTTTAACATAAGAGAAAAGTATCCACCTCAAAACCTTCTTTAGCTGAAACAGAGCCAAATATTGATCTTGTGTAAAAAGATTTTCTGAGTTGTCTGAGATACAGAATCAATTGTCTGGGGAAGAACTTGGTAAGTGATGGGGTGGGTTGGTTTTAAAATCAAAATTTGATTTTTATTTTAAAAGTGAAAAAATGTGCATGTAAGCAAATTGCAAAAGGAGAAATAAATATTAACAAAATGCTTACTATAGACCATTTAATTAAAATTTAGGAGACTGCTCATGAGCAGAATAGATTCTTCAGTCAAGTATTCACAAAAGTGTTTTCAGTGCTTACTTCATTTTGTATGTCTTTACATAAGTTCTTAAGAGATAGTAAAACTTTTCTCAAAGGCATTTTCAGACATCTTTGATACTGAGTTGTTTTGTGGAAGCATGCTTAAGGCACAATGTGTTCCTTTCAACACAACATACTTAAAATTACTTTTTTTATGCCTTAAATCTGTTAGTTGACACATTCTGTTGACCAGGATTTGGCAAGCATGGTTGAATTTGTCCATTTTGTCACGGAGTGTGGTGAGGATCTTATATACCGCATTTCAAAGGAACATCACTGGAGGGACGTGTGGGAAAAGAATTAAATGAAGGGTTTGATATTTCCCAAACAAAACCAGATATTTTTCTCAGAAATCCTTCTTTCTGTCTTCTATGCTTGCCATTACCTATGACAACTGGGTTTGATGTGGAGGTTAAGCTGAGAAACTACATGGCAAAGAACAGTCTTATTAGAAGATTATTTCTTCACATGTGATGGACTCTTAGTGCCACTGAAATTAAAAATAACTTTACTCAGAACTTCTAATTTTCATCTGTCTCTACAAAGCAATCTGCTACTCAGCTGCTCATGAATGCGTTCAAAATGAGGTTATTTTCTTGTTTGTTTCTTTCCTTTTCCATGAACTATGGAAACATGATCTCCTATTTTGAGGCAAACTAATTGGTGACTTAAATTTAGATCTACTGTTCAACGGCATAAGCAGCAGTCATTTCCTAACTGGAGATGAGTATTACAGACACATGCCATAAGTATGTTTATAATGGCATACTTAAGAGTAATCACCTTGCTTAGTCTTTACCATTATTTGAAATTATGCACTGGTTCTCTGCACAACTTGAATATTGCATACTTTTTGTTCTGCTCATCTATCTGAACCCAGTTTTGTGACAGAAAAAGCTGGCTTTGTATTGAAGTAGAAGAATGGAAGAAAACTCCTGTGTCTTAAGCAGGTGTAGGAGGGCTGAATTTCCTTAGTATATGAATGAGTTGGATCTCATAGAATCTTAGAATCATTTAAGTTGGAAAAGACCCTCAAGATCATGGAGTCCAGCCATAAACCTAACACTGCCAAGTCCACCACTAAACCATGTCTCTAAGCTCCACATCTTCAAGTCCTTCAAATACCTCTAGGGATGGTGACTCAACCACTTCCCTTGGCAGGCTGTTCCAATGCTTGACACCTCTTTCAGTGAAGAATTTTTTCCTAATATCCAGTTTAAACCTCTCCTTGTGCAGCCTGAGGCCATTTCCTCTGGTTTTATTGCTTGTTACTTGAGAGAAGAGGCAAACACACACCTCACTACGATCTCTTTCAGGTAGATTATCTATACTCTGCAACCCCTGATACCAACTTTCCATGAAAACATGGTGTGGCATACTTTTCAGGTTGGGAAATGGCAACTCTAAGAATTTCACTTAACAACCATCCAAAAAGAAACATTGTCTTGGGGAAGAGACTACAGAAAGCATATCTGTGTACTTCCTTGAAAAAGCAGGGGGAAAAAACCCACCAAAATTGTTTGATTAGCTTTTAGGAAGCAAAGTGAAGGGTGTATCAGTGCTAGTGTTAATCATCTCAGGGGAATGCAGGGGTGAAATAGAAGGACAAAGCCATACAGCTCAAGGACTTTAAAGTGTATTTATGAGGTGAAATGGGTAATAGCAGGTTGATTTCTAATCTAAGGTTTTCATTCTCTCTCTCTCACACACACACACATGCAGACACACACACAAGCTTTGTAGAGAAGGCACACTAGTCAAGGCATAAGGTCAGCTTGTGAGCAGCACTACATACTTGGGCAAACAGGACACTCATTCCAGCCAGTTGAAGTGTGTGTTCAACATATGGCCTGCCTTTTATGTGTTTCTCCTTGGGGTCAGCTCTGTGCAAGATATTGGATGTCTGTGGATGTATGCCCCATGAGAAAGCCTTTTGGTTTTATTATTTTTTGCCTTCTCCCTGAGATGATTGGCGTAAGGCACAAGATCATTGGTATCTGGGCCATTACCACTTTCTTCCCTCCATTCCAAATGCATCATGAGGATGTGATGGTATTCAGAGTTCATCTGCACTTCTTTGTTTCTTTCCTGTGCATATCTCAATGATCAGAGCATAGCAGATGTTGTACAGAGGTTTTGCTAAGCCTTCCTCATAACAACTGGCTGTGCTCTGCAGTTCTTTCCAGCATATACAAGAACAATCTGCTGAGTTACAGTGGGTAGATACACACAAGGCCCATTTTGCATGTGACATTCTCAGAGAGGATTTACCTTGTGACACCAACTGCACAGAAAAACACAGTGTATTTTTTTTAAATGCCATCTCTTTCTTCTTCACGTCATCTCTCCCTTGAGATTACCTTGTTCATACCTATACCACTCAAGACACTAGAACATCGAGGTCTCTGTAAAAGCTGCTACAAATAACTCCACTGCTGGTAGCTGTGTCAAGTCATGCTAATGACATACAGACATTGCCAATAAAGCCCTTTGCTGCCTATATGTTAAGGTTAATAATAAATTTCTTAGGATTTTGATATTTATATACAATCCTCAATTTATTGTAATGCAAATCATAGAGTCATAAAATAGTTCAGTTTGTAAAGGACCTCTGGAGGTCATCATATACAGCCTTTCTGCTCATAGCAGGAACAACCTGGGAAGTTTCATCAGGTTGCTCAAGTCATGTCCAGCTGGACTTTGAGTATGTCCAAGGATAGAGACCTACCAGCTTCTCTGAGCTCTTGTCCCACTGTTTGACCTACTCATGGCAAAGAATGTTTTTCTTTAGCTAATCAGAATTTTTCCTGCCACAGCTTGCATTTGTTCCCTCACATCTCTTTGCTGAGCATTTATAAGAAGACTCTGGCTCCACTTTCTTCATAGCTACTCACAGTGAGGTGAATATACCAATTTATTCCCCCCTTAGCTTTCTCTTCTTTCCACACAAAAATAATCCTCAGCTGCCCCGTACTGTTACATGCTACACAGTCCTGCAACCATCATTGTAGCCCTTGACTGGATTCACCCCAGTTTGTCAAAATCTGTGTGATTCTGGACACAGAACTACAGATATGGTCTTACAAGTGTTGAATAGAGGGGAACTGTGGGTTTCTATTGCCTTTGACTCTTTTATCTATAATTTTCATAGCTATGTGTATGTAAGGTATATACACACACCTAGTCATACATGAATATTTTATCAGCCTTCTGACTCAGAAGATCTAGTAATTTCTAGTAATGTTATTTGTCAAGAAGGTATATATGTTAAGGTTCATATGTCATTGTCAGCATCACAAACTTATTGAAACTGCAAAGAAAAAGAACCAGATGACATTAAAAAGAATGAACATATGGATTGTTGAAGGGACTATAGTAATTCTATAACTGAGTCACAGTATAGAATTTACAGCCCACTGTATAGAATTTACAAATAGAAAAAGGCATATCAAGAGTTCTGAACCTGAGATAAAAAGGTGATGTGTGCCTTAAAATGCTGGAGGAATATCTGAATATGTTCACAATAATAAATGGGTGCGGGTAATGACATTTATCCCAATCGGGACTGATATAAAGTATAAATGTTTTAAAGAACATTAGTTTAAAAGAAAAAGAGAAATATCAAAAAGTAAATAAACTGTAACTGAAGTGACTGCTCCTCTGCAAATGACTATGTGATTTTATTGAAAAATTAAAAAAGGAGTATTTTTTGTCTGTTTCATTTGTTTCAACAAAATTTAGCTGCCCCTTTTCTTTATTCATAGAAAATGAAATAATTTTTTAAGGATTAAATCTGTACTTTTGTGGCATTTATTAACTTGACTAGAAAAAGAAAAGTAGATTATATTGCTATACCAGGATTTTAGTGATTTTCTGTCTTCTAATCTCTTACCGTTACTGTTACTAATTACTGAGAACATGCTACTTTTACTGGAATCTCTCAAGACAAGCTAATTACATGGCTCTAATGAAGGGATTTGTTATGCAGATTTTAAACATTTCCTATTTCATAAAAGTGGCTTCATAATATTGTGAGAAAGAGGAAGTAGGTAATTCTAATGTAAGCAAATCTTGATTTTGCCTCAAAAGAAACAAATAGGAATATAAGATACTTCAGTGATACTTTTCTTCCTGAAGACAGTAGGATACTGACCGTATCCTGCTATTCAGTGTGTTTTTCACTTAGTAAATTCTGATCTTTCTAAGTGGAGGAATTTATAGAAACACAATGTAGTGAGAAAGATTTAAATGAGCTTTAACTCACATGACATCCTTAAGAGTGAGATATCTGAGGAGAAATTACCTATTAATCTGAACTTAATTTCTACTTACAAAGCATAACTCCTTCTGACATCACGTGCAAGGATTCCTCCTAAAAATGACTGGGAGACATAGGAGAGGTATTATGCATTACATTTTTTCCACGTCTTGGAAGTCTAGGGAAAAATAAAGTACATGTGTTTTTGAAAAATGGCTTTTAGATCAATGACATATATATAAAGATACTACATGAAATCATGTTATTATTACTGTAAGCAACTTTTCGAAAACTATTTCTATAATTAACAAGGTTTAAAATGAAGAAGTGTTAGTAGTAGTGTTTAGAAATGATACTTACATGATATGGCTACATCTTTCATATAGCAACATACATCCCTATAATGCCTTTATTAACACTTCTTATTTAACTTACATGTTTGCAATATAGCTAGCCTTGTCTCAAATTAATGTACGCTACATTACAATGATGTTGCAACATTAAAGACATTTATTACGAAATTAAGATACAGACTTATATATACCATTAAATCTTAATATGTGATGTGTTAACTCCATTAAAATGGTATCTACATATCATATAGACACAGCTTCTTTGTAGAAGAGTAGATCTCTGCTTGCACAACATTTTTGAATGCTTCAGATGTTCAGACCTTGGCATACAACTTTGTTCCAGTATATATACAAATAATTGTCTCACACAGCTTTATGCAATGATACTTATCCTTGGTATAAGAACATAAGTGAAAATCACAACCGGTATGTCTTTACCAGTTCTTTACTGGAACTAGATAGGAAGGCAAGCAAGTATTCTTGAATAATAATGGGTTTACGGTAGATGACACATAACCTGTGACATGACTATTGGCACTCAGATTTTTTTAAATTTGTCAGGATTTCTTTCCTTTTAAGACAGTCTAGAAACAACTTGTCTGATGGGAAAAGCTTGGAAAAGAGAGTTTTAAGTTGTAACAAGTTCACATCATTTATTTCCTTTTGTTCTTTTTCTTTTTTTATATTCTGTATTCTTTCTTTACCAAAGTAACAACATGCTGCTTTGCTGAGCTATTTGGTGTAAAGTGTAGGTATTTCATCACCCAGGTGAAGATCTATAAACATGAACTGTAAGTACTAATAGTATTTACTAGGCATTGATCATGATTTTTCCTAGTGTAAAAGGGTAATAAAAATGTTGTAGCAGATCAGCAGGTTTTGATTCAATGTAAGACTTACCTGACACACTGATGTTTTGTCAAATTATGTCATCTAAATTCAGTGGGTGTCTATGAAAACAAAAGCAGTATTAGAAAAAGAGGGGAGAAAAAAAATTGTTCTAAACAAGGAGGAATTATGATGAAGAAGACTGGAACTGAATTATGGGCTGTAAACAATGATGTTTTGGAAGATTATAGGTAATTGGCATCTTCCCTACAGACATCTCAAGGGAACTTCTAGCTGAACTCTAAATCTATGGAAAAGGTTAACCCTCATCCCTTCACTCTCTTTAGAGACAAGAAGCATGGTCTTCGAAATGGTTTTGTTTGGGATGGGGGGGGGGCGGGGGGAAGGGGGGGCGGGGGGGGCGGGGAGAGAATTACTGTTAACCTTTAAAGAATGTGTCCTTCACATCTCCAGCATTTATCAGATATTAGAGAAATCATATTAGACAAATGCTAAATTTCATCATGTAATATACTAGGAATTAATTCTAGGTGTTGGAGTGAAAAGCCTGATGTGTGTCATTGTGA
Organism: Falco cherrug; assembly: GCF_023634085.1. Classification (NCBI taxonomy): domain Eukaryota; kingdom Metazoa; phylum Chordata; class Aves; order Falconiformes; family Falconidae; genus Falco; species Falco cherrug. The sequence continues at coordinate 76,168,396 of NC_073720.1, read as the reverse complement.
GTCTTTACAGTCCCTCTCTTTATAGAGCATAATATTTGAGCTTTTATGCCTTTTTGATTTATTAATCTATACATAGCGATGATTAATTTGCATAAATGTGTGTTTGGATACCTAATCCTAAGTATTTCCCATCAAATGGGACCAATCAAATCCAGCACTTCAATGTTCTGCAGAACCAGTCTTACTGAAACTTTCCATTCTCATCTAGCTCAGCAGATGCATTGATATTATTATAAATATAATTATATTTATATTATATAGAAATATAAAATAATATATATAGAAATAAATTATAAATAATAAAGACTAAGTAAATTTTGTATTTTACATAAGAAACTAAAACTTTAATGTTATAACTCCCTTACAAAATGAATCCATTTTATTCCAACTGAATACCTTCTAAAGAGAGTGTTTCATACCTTCCCTAATGTGTATGTATAGTAATAGAGAGTAAGGATAAGTACTTTTACTCACTTTAGCAGTAAAATTCCTACAACATGCTGTGAGTGGGAATGAACTTGGATAGGAACACAAAATAAGTGCCCAGCTCAACAGGGTGCAAACAGTACCACAAGGTGAGGAATGAGTAAGTCTGTGGAGGCTGAGATTGCATTGTGATGGGAATATTTCTGATCCTGTCTCGTTCTCATGTGAACACCCACATAGGAGACACTGGTAAAAGGCAAGAGTGCTGTCTGGGAGTCAGAGGATTTTGATGCTTCTGACAACTTTTGTGCTCATCTTAGGCAGTTTTATGTCACATTCTGAGACATTTTTTCTATCACTTAAATTTGAAATCATAATTCTTTTGTGACATGGCCTGTTCATTGGTATCTCCTGTAAATTACTAACACTCCAGGGTCTCTTGTTGACTGAAGTCTCTGAAGTGCAACAGAATGCATTTTTCTTACCAATGTAGGTTGTTATATTCTTTTAAGTTATTATATAATATGGTTGTAGATGTTGAACTTCATCTGGTGTTGGGTGAATAAAAAGATGACTTTCTTTTGCTAAGAAAATGCCATCAGAGAGGTTTTATTTCCATCACTGGAACAGAATTGGTACCTCTTAAGTAGGGAAAGATTAATTTCTCTGAAACATCACCACACTGCTGGGGAAATCTAAGATACAGTCACTGATGAACTGTTCATCTTCACAAATGTGTGCTCCATTGGAAGAAAGGCTGGCAGCATTTGCAACGATCTCTCTGTGTTTGCCATGAGACTTCTGTTGAGATGTGTTACCATCTGTTTCTTGCAAAAAAACAGGCTAAATGCTCCTGTTTTCTTTTTCCACACATACTAGGACAGTAAAACTTGGTATTGCAAATATTTTTGTTCTCTAGTTCACTTGGGTACACCAGCGATTTGTAAGCAACAACGTGTGGGCCAGCATGACAGCTGTCACAATCAGCTTGTTTGAATTCTAGTGATTTCTACCTCTTCTTTTGGAATAAGGATATTAATGGATCATGCATGAGGTCCAGCTTATTAGCTGAACCAAACTAAGATGCTGGTTTTACCTCATGTGTTATTACTATTTTAAATTTGTCAAAAACAAAACTTACCATAACCACACTACATAAAAATACCCACAGATATCTTGACAGCAAAACAAAGTAGTTTTGCACATACAAGGACTATTCCACCCTAGATACCTAAAGAAATGGCAGCACAAATGATGACTTTGTATTCATTATAAACTACTTTAACAAGTGTGTTTGTGTGTTCTGACGTTAGTTAATGGTTTTTATTTGGTGCTGTGAGGGAACGAAGCCAAAGAATTTGGCCTCAGTATATGTTCTGGGACTCCAGGGACACCCACACATCAAACACCAGCTAAGCATACCTTTACTTTTACTAATTCTTTATCAGACCAACCTTGGACATACCCCTTGCTTGATGAAGTATGAAGGGAAGTTTTGGGGGGACTAGATTTTAGTAATGGCCTTGTTTCAGTCAATATATCTATGTATATTTTGCAGTCTTAGAGATTTTTTCAGGAGAACTTAAAGAATGAAACAGGTTTTGTATTTTCTACCTCCTTCAAAAGCCCTGAGGTTTTTATTAATGTGTCTACATTTTGATGTCTCTGTTTTATGGAAAGGACAAGAGAAAACCCAATCAACAGCACATTGCTATGCATTTTTCAACAGAGAAAAAAAAAAAAGTTTTCTGTGTTCTGTTCATATATTTGGGAGGAAAATAGGTAAGAATCAGAAAAATACAGAAAGTTTCCAAAGTGTTTCAGAGGTGTTAGGAGGAAAAACAAGTTTACAAAGAGTACAGACTATGTCTTATCACTTGAATGTAGCTGGGTTTTGCCAGACCTTCAACTTGGAGAGATTCACTTTGGGAGTTAATTTTCAAAACCATTCCTTAGGAAACAGATGTAATTTATAAGCAGAAAGTTTCAATGACAATCTTAAAAACTGTCTACTTTCTACCCTCAGGAAGACTTGGTACTACTGGTGAAATTGTAACAGATGGAGGTGAAATGGAAATGTTTTGTACTACCTTAGAAAATAAGCAGCTGCTGTGCTTGAAACTCTCACAGTGAGGAAGAGGGAACTTCAAAAGCCTTTGTACAGACTTCCTGGAAGGATATTTTTTTTAAACCACAATATAATAAAGCAATATTTAATACGCTGATCTCAGAGTGTTTAAGCAATAACATAGATCAGTAAGAGGCATAACAAAAACAAAGAAGTGAATCCTGCTGTTTTGAGAAAAGATTTAAACTCTTAATTCCAATACAAGAATTGTTTTTTAACAAAGAAAATTTGACTACAGCCTCCTGGGAGCTGACTGGATTTTGCCTCAAAGACATAGAAGAAGTTCTGAAATTCTCATCCACTTCCTTCAAGTTCAAAGCAACAAGCTTCACCCTTTGTAAGGATGAAAACCAGGTAGAAGATCTGACTATGGAGGCAAATCAAGGTGGCTAGGCTAGGGTGACTGATTTTTTAATTATTATTTGTTTAGAAATCCACTGTAGTCAGTAGAGAGAAACAAATATTTTTAAGGCACTTCAGGAACTCAGTTTAGCACCTTTGCATTGCCATTAGTGCTACAGGGGATCTCAGAAAATTGCCTTCACTAAGAGAAATTTTGGTTTGTCATAACTGACACTGTGCTTGAAAAGAGATTGCTGTAATAATTAGCTCATTATTGGTTGTAGTACTGTTAAAAAGATCAAATACAACAAGAAAACAAAAGTTTATTAAAGCAAAATCATCTACAAATGGTGGGATTTTTGTGTATGTGTAATATCAGCTTGGAAAATAAGGGCTGTATCAATTAATACAGTTCATAAAGCATTAGACTCCTTTTAAACTCTTGGATCTATCTCTCTATTCTTTATTCTCTATCCAAGAGAAATGGAGAAGTCAAACATAACATCAATAGATTTCAAAAGTATAAGTAATTTTATAATTCCCCTAGCTGGATAACAGAAATTTAGGAAATAGGAACTTGAGTATCACACATCTTCAGTGTTACAATTAAATGTATTTTTAAAAAAAATTATAATCCCAAGTTTTATGGAAAATTACTTAGAATCAGAAAAATTGTATTTCTAGTTAGTCTAAAACCAGGTCACTTTATTATATGAGATTCTTAAGAGGGGTGATTTTATGTTCTCTCAGTGCTTGTGCCTGAAAATAAAATAAATAAAATCCCTGAGTTTGTTTAGCAATAAATTGAAACTTGCTTGGTTCAGTGTGTAGTAGTGACACAGAAGAGTTAATGTTATTTTGGGAGAATGTGGGGTCTTGGCAACAAAGTCCTTAATTCCTTAAGAATTAATAACTATTCAGAAGGAGATTTTTCAGTGGAGAAATATCCATCCTAAAAATGCTCTCCCCTCTCCTGCTCTCACTAGTACAGGTAATTGACTGACTTTGGTGGAACTGCATTATGCATAGTAATGCTATCGATTCCTGCGAAAGCAACACATCTGAAAGCGATTTTTTTTTCTCCTCATTTCAATTGTGCAGTTCAGAGAAACCTATCTAAAGTTAACTTCAAAACTTAGATTAAAATTTTAAATTTTACATAGTTAAATATTTTTTTAAAATTAAAACTATTGTGTTCAACTTTTGTTCAGCTATATGTACAAGGAATTGAAATAGTTAAACCCCAATATTTCTACTCATTTCTGATGGCTTTATCTCTCTTCCATAAGAGCACAGCCCCCTTTTTCCCTTTTGAGGTGAAGGTTGGATGAGTTTTTGACAGGTTTTTTTTTTTGTTTGTTTTACTTTGGTTGTCTAGCTGTGTTGTTTCAGAGTAGTATCTTCAAAAATAAAAGTGTGGAAAATGTCCTTTATCAATATAGAAAATATCACAGAATCATTTTGAATACTGCAGAATTATTTTAATGTTTCATAAAATCCTTGACTATGAATTCAAATGTTAATTCTCTCTTGTAAAAGGGAGTTAAATTTCCATTATTTTCATAAGAACCTGATAAAAGTTTTCTGAGCTTTTCAGAGTTAATGGCATCTTAAAACTCTACATATTCCATTGCAAGAAAAATACAAAGTTAAATTTGCCAACAGATGGACTGACCTTTTATAAAAACAACAGCAGTGGTGCACTGTAGTTATGGCTATTCATTTAAAATTATAATTGAATTTTGGGGAAATACCAAGTTTATAAATATTTTATATAGGCAGCACTCTGTAGAAAAAAAGCAATGCAGCTGGAAGGGACTTTTGGTATAGTTTTTTAACCTAAATTTCCATTTTAGAAAATGTACATTTTCCTTTCTGAGAGTTCCTTCTTTTGTGTGGAACTGTGATTTCACTTCATTTAAACATGTCTAGTTAGGTGAAATCACCCCGATAGTCTAAAAATCAAAGTTTAACCTTGAGTTCTACATAGAGAGAATCTGCCTTGGTTTTTTTTGGGGTTTTTTTGGTTTTTTTGTTGCATACATGCATTGTGTGTTCATTTCTTTTAAGAAAATAACAAGAGTTATGTTACACCAGAAATAAAAGACCATTACATTAATTATGAATTTCTAACTTGGTTCAGCAAATCTTCATTGTTGAATATTAGATTAAGACTAATGCAAATGTGCATTTCCTAGAGACCTAGCCCCTCTCTGAATTTACACAGATAAATAAACATTACTGATTTGTAACTCTAATTTATCATTTAATTGTTTTCATAACATAATTGACACTTTTGCAACTGTTTTTTGCAGTCCCATAGTAGTACTGGAAACAACCAAATGTCTTTTTGTATCTCAGTGATAAAATCCTTTTCTCTCTCTGTCCTCTGTCTTCCTTGCTGCAAATCCAGGGTGTGCACTGATTTGGAGAGAGGCTGTTCCTCCTGCAACATTTAGTCAACACGCAGAACAAAGGAGCACATTTGTCACGGTTTAACCCAAGCGGCAACTAAGTACCCCACAGCTGCTCGCTTACTACAGTCTACAGCAGGATGAAGGAAGAAGGGTGAAGCTGAGAAAACTCATGGGTTGAGATAAGAAGTTTAATAATTGAAAATAAGAAAAAAATATTATGATGATAATAATAGTAATAATAATAACAGTAATAATAAAATTGTAATGAAAATAAAAATAACAAAGAGAGAGAAATAAACCCCAAGAACGATAAGTAATGCAAATTAAAACAATTGCTCCAACCACCAACCTAGCAATGCCCAGCCAGTCCCCAGGCAGCAGCCTCCCCACCAACCTTCGCCCTATTTTTATTGCTGAGTATCATGTCATATGGTATGGAATGCCCCTTGGGTTGGCTAGGGTCAGCTGTCCTGGCTGTATCCCCTCCCAAATTCTTGTGCATCCCCACCTGCTCACTAGTGCGGTGGTTTGAGAAGCAGAAATGGTCTTGGTGTTGTGTTAACACTGCTCAGCAGTAATGAAAACAATGTTATCAACACTGTTTCCAGCACAAAACCAAAACACAACCCATGCTGGCTACTAGGGAGAAAATTAACTGTATCCCAGCCAAAACCAGGACAGCATCCAACAACCACTGTCAAATCTGTAAGGAAAGAATCTTGTCTAACGCTAACAATTTATGCAAAGGATCACATCATAGGACAGCATCAGTATACTCTGGGTTGTAACTGCTTCTCCATGACAATATTAATTTGGTGACTTTTTGATGGCCTTTTGTTGTGACAACTGATTTTCTTACCACTTTAGCCATCTTCCCTAGGGGCCTTCAACAAGTGTGAAATGAAGTCCTTGCATAGGTTGGGAAACTCTCAGACAGAAGTTTCCAAGCTGTAGGTTCACAAGACCAGGTAGGAATCAGTGCCCAAAACATGTTGGCCAAGCTCAGGTTGTCCAAGGTGTGCCTGTGTCAAACATCAGACACAGCAGTGACGTGATGACAACTCCTCAGTGTGATGAGGATGCAGAGCCTAAGGCTAGAGAAGAACTCCTTCTGAGTTGCAAAGTACAAAAGTCAGCAGTAGTAAGCAGGAGCAGAGCACATGACATATGATGAGAGGTGCTGGCCTTGTTTAACCTAGAAAAGGCTAGGGTGGACATTGTAGCTGCCTTCAGTAACCTGTTATGAAGGTGGTAGAGCCAGAGCAGAGGGAAGAGGACAAGAGACACTGGCCTCAAGTTGCAGCAAGAGAAATCCTGATTGTACACCAGAAGAAAAAAAAATCTACAATGAGGTTATGTTAGCAGACACCGAGAATATCAGTGGATTCTTTCCCTTTAGGGAATTTCAAAAGTGAATGAGGCCCTGACAAAAAGGATGCCTTTTTGAATTTGATCATGCTTTCAGGAGGAACTTTGGTTAGAAATGTCCAAACGTGCTTTCCAATCTAAATGATGCTATGAATCTCTGGCACATTGAAAGGCCTTTCACTAAAACTGTCAACCCTTATTGGTACTTAGGTAGAAAAGGTATCACACACTCCACATGACTCAAACAAGAAATGTGAGGTCTCTGTGGAGGAAAAAAACAGCAAAAGGCAAAGTACATGGTCTCTGCAATTATCTGAGATTCTGAGCTCACTGCTTTATCTCCTAGGAGTAGGGAAAAGCGATCCCAGCAACGAGATTACATGTCTAGTTTTAGGCAGTGCATTTTATTTCATGTTCATTAGAACAACTGGAAAAACATAATGGGAGGTGAAGTTTTCTAAGGCATTTAGCATTTGTTGAAATCCTGTTGCTGGCTAGTCTTTTTCCAGTTAGGCCCTTTCCTTGTCATTGTTGATAGTGATATTGTAGTGCTTAGAATGGCAGCCATCAATAAAGGGTTGGTGAGACCACCTGCTGAATAATGTGTGTGTTAAAGATTAACAGTTTGGAAAAATAGACTCTAAGAGCAATGCCTGATGGCTGTTCATCAAGACCAGTTCACTGGTAGTCCAATGTATCTGATCTCAAGAGTGCAGAAAAAACAGCTCAAGACATTTCTTTATATAAGTAGTACTATCTAAAAATGCTGTACCTTGGGGCACATAAAAGTCTATTTACCTGAAAGATGCAGTCACCCTCATACAAATGACACAGGCAAAGGTCCTCTAACCCTTGTGATCTGAATGTGGAAAAGAAGGTGAAAGAATGTGCTAAGCTGAACACTAACAGGTTGAGCCAGCTTTCTCCATGTTGGCAGCCGGGATGCTTACAGCCTGTTCAGGTAGAACAATATTCACTCACTAACCGTATGACAACCAAAGAGGAACTTTGCCAAAAAAAACCCTCCTTTGGCAGCTTCCCAAGTCTCTGATGTGGCCAAAGGCCAGTCTGGAAAAGGTCCTAGGAAGCAAGCCAAAGCAAATGAGTTTGAGACACTGGTAACAACTGGGAGACAGTCAATAAATGTCAATGTTTCTGAAACATTCCTATGATGCATACAGAGAATGAAAATCTGAAATATTTCAGAGCTGGAGCCTTAGCAGAACTTCCAGCCTATTCTGCCTACCCTTAAAATGGGTTTGCACTTGAAAAACTGTCACCCATCTACTTAAAATGTGTCTCACTTTGACATTTTTTTTAAATTAACTCTAAACAAATCTGTCTCTGATATTCTGCAGAGGTGTAACCATAGCTGGAGAGGCAATCTGTGCCTCAGGGATGTGTCACCAGGCTCTGCTGTAGGTTGCTTTTCCACTTATTCTTTGGATTATCTCTCCTAGATATCTTGTTCTTTAGTATTATGTATTTTGTGCATTTGTTTTTCTATTTTATTTCTTTTTTGAAATTTACATCAGGCACCCAGTTTTGAAGCAGATTTCTAGAGCTATTAGGAAGCCATTGCATGTTACCAGTCCTATATGTAAAGGCACAACGTGTGCTTGTACCCAGAAAGCCAATGACATCTTGCAGTGCATCAAAAGAAGTGTGACGAGCAGGTCAAGGGAGGTGATTCTCCCCTCTTCTTTTGTGAGACCCCACCTGGAGTACTGCATCCAGCTCTGGGGTGCTCAGCACAAGAAAGACATGGACCTGTTTGAGTGGGTCCAGAGGACAGCACAAAAATGATCAGAGGGCTGGAACAACTCTCCTATGAGGACAAGCTGACAGAGTTGGGTTTGTTCAGCCTGGAGGAGGCTTCTGGAAGACTTTATTGAGGCCTTTCAACATGTAGGCGGGGCTTGTAAGAAACATGGAGAGAGGTTTTTACCATTTCCTAGAGTGACAAGACAAGGGACAATGGTTTTAAAGTGAAAGCAGGTAGATTTAGATTGGACATAATATTTTTTCCATTATGAAAGTGGTAAGATACTGAAACAGGTTGCCCAGAGATGCTGTAGATGCCCCATCACAAGAAGTGTTCAAGCCCAGGCTGGATAGGGCTTTGAGAAACAATCTAGTGAAAGATGTCCCTGTCCCTGGCACAGGAGTTGGGCTGGAAGATCTTTAAAGTCCCCTTCCAGTTCAAACCTTTATATGGTTTGGCATGTCTACTTTAAGTCCTAAACACAGTGTTTCTAATACTTAGCACTACTCATGCTCCCAAACCAGCCACAACAGTAACCGTGAGGTAAAGCACAAGCACTGAATGCCTCATAAGACACAGCCTGTCAGCATTCACAGGTACACCACTGCTATTAACTTGATTTTTATTTACATAGCTTCATAAGAAGCTCATAAGAAGACCCATATAGTTACCTATTCAGCTGTCATGGTAATAGCTCTCCTAAGTCTGTTCTTTAATTATAACACTCACACTGCATTAGCAATCACCCCAACACCAAACTCCACGGCACACGTTGGACAGGGACATTCCAGGGATGTTGCAAAACATGACCCACTACAGTCATTGCTGCAGTCTCTTTCTACCTTCTTCCTATCTTTCCCCCCTGCAATTCTGACCATTATATAGAAAGTTAGGATGGAGCCATGTAAGCCAAGAATCTTCAAAGCCTTATGCAAAACGAAAAAAGCACCCCTGTTTTCCATGGCCTGGCTTCTTCACTGTTACTCTCTTTTGCCAGCATTCACATTCTTACAAGCTCGCGTTCAAATGGGTCTGCCAGCACAAGGCGTATAATTACTCACACCCTGACAGTCACTTCATGGCTGCTAGCAAACTTAACAAAGGTAGCACTACTACCAACAACTGGCCCAGTGGAACTAGTACTGATGTCTCCCTACTTAATTGACCTGACTTCACAATTCCTGTGAGAAGACAAGTAGCCCTAAATACCATCTAAGTTTCCTTTTCCACATTGCCCGTGATGCGGTGATGTTAAACCTCCATTCATGGAGTATCTATTCCAAATTCCCACACATGAGAACACCTCTGCATGTTATTGCCCAAGCCCTCCTTACTCCAAATCCAGAATACTGTGCCTACGCTTTCAGCACCAGCATTAGATTCTAGCTCTAAAAAGACTAAAACCCAAGGTCTTCTTTCTGCAGATGCACCGAGTTTGGCTTTGAAATGGCTTTCCTTTCAAATCAGAAGGAGAAAAAAAAAAAGCTTGATACTGCAAATAAAGAAAATTAAAATAGCTGAAAGGCTTGCTTAGGCTCTTAATGCAAAAATATTGAAAGCATGTTTCAGGTGAAATGCCAGTCTCTTTCATACCTCAGTTGAGAAGCTGCGCACTTGTAGCTCTCTGATCAATACATCAGAGTGGATTCTGCAGAGTAAGGAGCGGCTGAGGAGCAACTCCCTTTTGCGTTTTTTGCAATATGCAATATCAGACAATGAAGTTATCCATTATCCACCCTGCTGGTAGGTTTTCTTTACTGAATTAAAATGGCTGCTCTTCTCTGCCTTGTATTTTAAAATACTTTACAAGAACAAGATTTTTAAAATCACTTTTTACCTCCTTGCAGAAAAGGTGATTTTCTTAGGTCATATTAGAAGGCAACGTGACTTCTAAAATGTGCTCACTTATTATGTTGTTCAACATAGTAGATCCCTCTTCTGCTAAACTCCTGGGGCCCCATTATCTCTGTCATGTACACTCCTGCCAGATCTATGATTCTCATTCTGCAGTACTGTGTTAGTTTCTTTTTACAACAAGTAATCCATATTCTGCTCTCTTGGGATACCGTATCTTCTTCAGAAACAAACTCAGTAAACTCCCTCAAATGGGTCTACTCCGGCCTTTGTATTAATAGGAAATGAAGAGTATTGCTTTATAAAGTGGTTTTCCAAGATTTAATAGTGGCTGCAGCCAAAGCTATTACTGGCTCTTTTAAAAAATATTGTTCAATAACCATAAATCCATATGGAAACAAATTTATTTGTTTGGAACATGGGGATACAATTATGAGGCAGGATCAAATTCCCGCTGGACCCCGCTTGTTTGCTAGAATATTTGGTCTCTGCTCAGAAGAACAGAATGAAATTTGGCACTGACTCATGTTTTGTAGACATTACTTGCACACAGTATTTCTCTGTGCTGCAAAGTGCAGAGACCTCTCTTTAAACCTATGCAAATGGAGGATGTCCGCTACCATACGCGGGGGTTTAACAATCTCTGTGTGGACAAAGATGGCATTTTGGTCATGAGGACTTTTTTCTGCTGTTATTGGGAAGGGTATTTCTCTTTGCTTGAGCAAGGGCTTGCTGAAGCAAGCCATTTGCATTTCTTTTCATTTAGAATTGAAGTTTGACTTGCTTTGAAGAGTTGCAAGGTCTAAAGATGCAAGCAGTACCTGGAATTTCAGAGTACCAGCGTACCTGGGAGCTAAAGTCCACAGATACCGCAGGAGATGCATTTCATACTCTGAAAGGATTCTGCCCCAAGGTGCTATGAAAATCTTGAGTTCTTTAAAGTTACGTATCCCAGAAGATACCCCTGTTAGCTCACTATCATGATCACATTTTCTCTCTTTTCCTCTCCTGACCCATCTGCCCTGAAATCGTAAAATGGTAGGAAGGTAGGGGCTGGAAGGCACCTTTAAAAATCACTTAGTCCAACCCCTGTGCTATGGGCAGGGGCATCTTTCAGTAGATGAGATTGCTCAAAGCCTTGTCTAACCTGACCTTGAACGCTGCCAATGATGGCGTATCCACAACTCCTGTGGGCAACCTGTTCCAGTGTCTCACTGGAGTAGAGGGAGAATCACCGGCCTCGACCTGCTGGTCATCCGCTTTCTGATGCAGCCCAGGACACAGTTGTCCTTCTGGGCTGCAAGCGCACACTGCCAGCCCATGTCCAGTTTTTCATTCACCAGTATCCCCCAGTCCTGCCCTGCAGGGCTGCTCTCGATCCATTCATCACCCATGCCGATTGGTTACCTTCAGGAAGATACCTTGACAAAAGAGAAGGCATTTCACAAACTGGGGGGAAAGTGGTAGCTCTTAAGGAAGAGAGGCGGAGCCAACTGGCAGCTTCAAAGTAAGCTTGGCGTAGATATTCACCCCTGACCAAATGAATGGTTTGCAGGTTTGGGGTGCAAAGCGTAACGTTTAGGAGAGAAGGACGTGGAAATTCCAGTTTCCAGCAGCTGCCAAAGAGCAGTATTAGAAAATGCAGCAATAAGTGAAAGACATGCATCTTACTCAGGATTGTCCTGTAAGTGGGAATCCAGCGTGAGTTCCGCAGGCTGCCTTCAGCTTTTGCTGGAAGGATGATCTATAACAGATGACAGCAGCAAGCTGCAATGGTAGGTGAGAAACGGGCGGAGTGCCTAACAGGGTGGAACAGCTGTGGCAATGCAGCATTGCAAAGAACGGTGGAGGTGAGGAGAGCTGGCACCACTTGGTAAGTGGCAACTGGATTTAGGCCTGGCTGCCTACCAGGAAAGAAGACAGACCTCAGGACTGTAAGTGAGTGCTACTGAAGAGCATGAGAAGAAAACTCGACCCACAAAGTGTCTTGCCCCAGAACTGGCAAAAGGGGCTGTGAAATCTTTGTACTCTGGTACTGAATGTTTTGCTATTTATCTGCTGTGCTGGGGGGTTGTTTCCCCTTCAGACTGACTGGCCTGACAAACAAGGGCTTGTTAATGTTTGTAAGTAGGGAAGAAAAGGCCAGGGAATATCACGAAGCTTCACTTCTTTTCTTGTTCATGTTTCTGGACAGGAATTCAAGACAGTGTCTTAGCTGTGATCCAGCACCCGTATGCCAACTCCTGGCAGAAAGTAACACAAATAAAGGATAATTTGCCTAAGGGGATTGGTAGGAAACGTCTTGAAACTATGTGGAAAGATGGTACTTCTGAATGCAAATACTTCTTAAAGCCAATAAATCACAGGAAAGCTATCATGTGGCCTGCTGAAGATCTGCAGTGGGCCAATGCAGACAACAGACAGGCTGAGGTCTGTTAGGTAAAGGGTGCTCAGAGCCCGTCCCTAGGTGGCATTTGCAAAGTGGTCCCTTAGCATGACAGAAACTAAAGTAGCTGTGACTTTCCTGTTGGGAAGACATGCAGGAATGTCAAATTTTTTTTAAGAATTTGCCACTTGCCAAAAAGGAACAAAACTAAAGCACTTTCAAGACGACAGACCAAAATCTGACAATTCACTTGGAGCTCAGCAAACAGTTTCAGAGAGGGAGGAAGAGATTACTGGGCTTGGGGATCCACTCCTTATTTTGGTTCCACCACGTAAGGAATTAAACATTTGCCTTCGTTTCCGCATGCATTCCTGAAAGGCTGATGCAAAAGAAAGATATTCTGAGAAATTTCTGTTTCCCCTTAGCTGCCTAAGATTTCTTTTTTTCCTTCTCCTCATTCAACCTCTAAACCAGAAGGCAGAGGGGAGGGGAAACCTGGTCATTCGTTTCAGCTGGCAATGGGTGGCCTGGTAGTGGAAAGCAAACCAGTTAATCAGGTGGAATCATAACTGGGAGTCAAATGCTCACTTCTATAAAGCCCCCACTATAAAGCACACATCTGTATTTTTCTGAGTTGCAGCAGATCTGCCCCGGACTAAGACAACTGACTAGGAAAATGGCGTCATTTCTACCAACGGAAAAACAACCTAGTCGATGTGATTGATGTCTTCATGGTGTCATTTACATCATCAAGTGAAAGGAAAAGGAGGTAATGCCAAGGTGAGATGGTAACTCAGGTGCTGCCCAGTGTTGCCTGGCCTTGAACTCCCTCTTGCTCTGCTTACAAAAGCTTTCTAAAAGTGCTATAACGCAGCTTACGGTACAGTAATTCAATGCTGTTCAGCGTGTTCCATCCCGGAACAGGACACATGCCCCACCCAGCCAGGATGGCAGTACTGCCTGCCGGGCATTAATGGGGATGATTTGCACGGGGTTCCACTCTGGTCCTGCTTCACTTGAAATATTTTGTTTCCAGTGTCATTCCGGAAAATGCTGCAAGGCATCTCTTTACAGAGTGCTGCTCCACAGGCCTTTCTCCTTTCCTTTGACCACAGAGCTCTGCCGTGTGTAATTGCATACGTAAGCCTTGATGCCAGTAATCCTTACTCAAGTACTTTGGCATTTAATTTTTCAGACAGACTGATGTGATTGAGTTGCATCGAGCTTCAGGACTGTGTCTGTCTCTTTATTGTAGTTTTGACTTACCCTGTGGAGACCAAGGGTTATTTCTCAAACAGCAGATTACTGCAGGGTGGAAAGACAACAAAAGACTTAACGGGAAAGCTGATAAGTCTCCCAGGCATTTTTCAGTTACAATTTATGTGAGTGCTTTCAGTCCCTGTCTAATTCTATTTACCTGCTGGCCAGGCAGCTTGGTCATTTGTCAGGGAGAGCTTCTGTTTTCACAGCCTGCTCCTTACTAGACATTCCTTTCCAAGAAGGAAGACTCCTGACTCCTGGAACCTCAGGTATTTCCTCCTCTTTATGCAGGCACGTTGAAAGGGTGATCAGATAAATTTCCCTGCGTTCTTCTCTAAAACAATCTCTGTGAGGTTTGGGGGGTTTGTTGGGTCATTTTCCCCCTCACATCTCTTATTAGGAAAAAAGATTCCCTCCTCTGCCGCTGTTCCAAGTCATCTTGCAGAGTTCCTTTGTGACATTCCTGGTTACTTATCACTGTTGAATGTGTGGTTGGATCTTCTTGCGGTAATGAGTACAAGGATGGAAGTGGATACATGCAGTCTTGCGTGTGAAGCTCGTTTTACGGTATGGACTAGTCATTGGGCAGATATCATAGGTTTTGTTTGCATAAAATGCTTTCCATTTCTGGATGTTCTGTCTCCAAAGCTTTGAAAAAAGCTTTCTGAAAATGGCTCCATAGGGAATTGAGGCAGAGCCTGGTTTTACATACACACATACGTATGCATGAAGTGGACCTCTTCAGTTTTCACAGAAAGGACAAGTCACTTGCATGCCCGGGTCAACTCAGGCAAAAGACAGTTAACTCTGCTCTAGCTGAAATGAACAGTATCATCTTCAGTTCAAGCATAAAAGATCTAAGCTGAGACAGCACCCATGATTTTAACTGTGGAGCAGCACTGATGGAAAGGATGAGTCCGTGGGTGCACCTCCTTGGGGCATAAGTCAGACTGCTAGTCTTCCTGGTTTGAATTAATCCCAGTGGTAGGACACATTAAAATGATTCATGCACTTTCACCTGATTCTCCCCTTTCCACTCCTTCCCGCTTTGTAATCTGACTCTTCCGCTTCTTCTTGCGAACATGGAGGTTTGTGGTTCATGATTTATTTCCCCAGAGTGGGTGGCAAGTCTAATTTGACGTGATTTCTTTGGTGGTTCATGAAAACCAGCCTGTATGTTAAAACACATCTAGCAGCCAAACGATGCCTAAATTGAATTTGAAAGCAGGGGTATTTAAATGCATAGCAAAATTTACCGTGTCTGCCATCGGCCCATGTAAATGGACCGGTGATTCCTCAGCAAAGCCATCAGCTTTGGTTTTTGGGTGTAAACAGAGGAAGAGATGTTGCCCAACATCTAAGTATATCGGTCATTGGAGAATTTCAGAACAGCCATTTCAGCTCCTTTGCCTGCTTAGGAAGCCCATTAAAGCATGCCCTTTGTTTCCTCAACAAGAAAATGAGTGAGAAGAATAAGCCTCATTTGCTAGGACTTGTCCCTTGAAATGAAAAGCAGATCGATTAAGATGATGCATGTAGACACACTTCCTCAGTTATGAGCACAAAAAAGACCTCTGAGACTGATACCTGTGGTTCATAAAGGTCCTGTTATGGAGATTCCCACAGCCATAAATCCTGACAGAAAGGCACTCCTGAGATAAATAAGTGTATGTGGGAAATGGGACACGCTGTGGAGTTCTGAGAAATACAAATCCTTTTCTTGGCTCCTCTTCAGGGTTACTCTTGTGATCTCAATTCCCTAGCAAGTTTTCAGATGGGGACCATACAACCTGCTGCCGTCACTTCAAGAATGCTGCATGACCCCGACAGCTGGACCTTGCTGAGAAGCCTCCTTCTGCAAGCCTGATTCTCTGCGTGCAAGCTGCTTTACTCCTGGGAGTACTTATGGCTTTCACTCCAAAAGACAGCTGGTAGGAATGAAGCTGGCTTCTGTTTGGCCAGTTTTAGCAGTCTGTCACTTGGGCAGCAATGCTGAAACTGAACCTGTGCACCTGGAATCACAGAATAAATCAGGTGGGATGGGACCTCAGGAGGTCGGCTTCTAACTGAACACAGCATCAGCCATGACACGAGATCAGGTTGCTCAGGGCTTTGTCCAGCTGGGTCTTGAAAACCCCAAGGGTGGAGAGTGCACAGCCTGTCTGGGGTGCATGCACAGAACTGCGCGTTAGACTCTGCTTAGTCACGGGCAAGGTCTGACCAGCTGAATGGAAGTCTCCTGTGTAACCATGGTGGAATGTAAATGCTGATTTGTGAACAAAGGACTGTGAAAATTGCTTCTGTCAGACTGAGATTTCAGACTGATTTCAAGGACAGAGTGGCCAGCATTTTTTTTAAAACTCTGCATTTAACTGCTTGCAATTGAATGTTTAACAGACACCAATCCAGCTTTGCCTGTTACACGATTTATGTCAAATAGTATCCTTGGAGTTTGTACTGAAAAAGAACTTGTGCGAGTGATTTTGCTTTCAAACGTTCAATGTCAGAGCAGGTTATGTGTGTCTGACAAATGCTGATATATAATTGTTAGATAAAGTGCCAATCATTTAAGGCAGGGGTCCTCAAACGTTTTAACCAGGGGGCCGGCATGCGGACAAAGTGGCAGGGGCAGGCCGTCATCTGCGGCTGCCTGGTTTCCCCCCCCAAACCCCCGGTGGGGGTGGGGGTGTGTGGGGGGGTGGGGGGGCAGGGGGGTTCTGTAAATACCAGGGGCCGGATTGAGGACCCTGGGGGGCCGTATCTGGCCTGCAGGCCATAGTTTGAGGACCACTGATTTGAGGAGAGAGTACAGGCTTTGTCCCTGCCTGCAGGTCTTTGGAGCTGAGTAAAAGCAAAGAGGGCCATGCTTGTTGTTACAGCCTTCAGAGAGCAGGAAGGGATGCTTTACACTCTTTCTCTGTGTCTGCCGTGCAAGTCAGAGTGCACACTGGTGAAGAGCACCATGCCACCCACAGGAGGAACAATTCCAAAGCCTCTGTGCTGTGACACGGTGAAAGAAAGTTGGAATAGACTGCAAATTAGCTCCAGACCAGAGATGAGACCTCATCTCCCTCACTGACCTCTCATAAACTTCGAGTGTTGCTGTGTGTCTCACAGGAGTCTTATTTGCTCTAAGCTTTTAGGGAATTGCCTTTTCCTTACTCCATGTTTTACCTTGCCTTCTGAATTCAGTTCTGCATTTAAGCACTCAAAAAACCTCACAGAAACCTATACCTCGCTGTTATGGGCAGGCAAACTATCACGTAAGCATCTACCCTTCTCTCTCCTGTTAAATCCTTTCTAGGGAAAGAAATTTCTTCCACTCTTGTCCCTACAGTACTCTCAGTCTTCTGCTCTATCTTTCATATTTCTAGAAGGCTACTTAACTTGAGGTTCTCAATATGCTGAGACTGTCTAGACAGGAACTGGGGACTGCCATTGTCCCTGGAGCAAATTTTGACTTGGCACGTTTACATCTGGCAATGGGGTGGCGAGCAGGAAGATCCTATAAAATAATGCATGGCATTGACACATGCAAGCGGTGTCACCCACTGAACTACATGACTTTGCATAGTCTTGTCCATTTGTAAGAATTCAGAGATTAAAAAGAGTATGGAAGGACAAGTTGTTGGCAAATGTTCCAAATTAATGGCATTTGAGCTCAAAAGGAAAAGTATGCTTTTGCTTGTGGGAGACAAATAAATTCATTGTAACGTGTTCACACTGTGCATGTGGGTTGTTTTCCTTCAATTCCACTGTTATCCCCGTGTAGGAACATCAGTCAAGAGTAAAACAAATAGTTCTTCCCACAGCAGGGAGGAGGAAGTGTGTTCATCATTTAGATGATCAGATCCTCTGCATGCTGACAGCCTTAGTCTGAACGCCATTTGCTACACAGTCAGTGATGGGCAGAGAAAGAGCAGCACAGACAGACTGAGAGTGTCTTCCCTCTGCTCCCGCAAAAGCACGCAAAATTAGATGGCAATGGGACAGCTACGTAATGTAGAAGCAATTTGATGGAAGATATCTGACCACTCCACTTTCTTGTGCAAACCAATTTGCATATACCACCTGACAACCAACAGATATTTGTTTCAACTTCCTTGGACAATGACTCAAACATCTAAAAAAAAAAAGGGAATTTGCTATAGGTTGGTTTTACTCTTTAATCACAGAATTAAGGAAGGAAAAGGTGCCTGAGAGGTTGCTTAATTCCTTCCTGAAAGCACCAGAGCTGTACCAGATGTGCATTCCTAATATCCACCCTGCACAACTTCCAGGCAGGCAGGGAACAAGCAGCTCCCTGGTCATTAGGAAACTTTTTTTCAGTCTTTGGCACAGGTTGAGGGAGGGGTGTGTGTGTGCCTCTGTGTGTGTGTCTGCTCTCTAAATCATTAACATTAATAACAGAGGAAACAAAACCTTAAAGCTAAGATTTTTGACATTGCTCTTTCAAAAAGACTGTTAAATGTTCTTAAAAACTGGATTATCTGGACACACTGTTTAAATTTGGGTTGGTTAGTTTCTTTTCCCTTACGCTCCTTGATATTGTTATTTTAGCTGTAAGGTCCAGTAATGTGAAATGGGCAAGCTTTGTACTTGGAGGTGAAATCTTTTATGAAACCATTGATAGCGTAGGGGCAACAAAACAAAACCAAGCCGATGAGCTGTAAGATTTGGTCCTCACAGGAGGTCTAATAACTAGCTGAAACATTCAAACTAAATACACAAGTGTCATGTTATGGTTTGGGGTGGGGGGTTTGTTGTTTGTTTGTTTCCTACTCCCAAATAACTTTCTGTTGACTTGCATCAATAGAACCTTACTGAGAAGAACCTAGTGACCAAGCTCCTACGGTATTCAGAAACAACATCCTGATTCTGAAATGCGAAGAGGTTAATAACTCTCGAGTGTGTAATGAATGTCCTGCTCCGGTTGCTCAACGTTAACCTTTCCAAGTGGAGAGGCTTTCTGGACAGATCAATCCCTGAACTGCTGAGGCCTGGAGACACTTTCCCAGAGGGATGTTCAGAACAGAACCTAGGACCGAAAGGCTAAATGCAGTTAACAGGCCTCATATCATTTTAATAGGGGGGAAAAAAAAAGTAATAAAAAAAAGTTCAGTCATTATTTCATAACATTGCAGCACTGGGATTTTAAGGTTCAAAGCATTGAGTAGTCACTGCTCAGGCCTGGCCTGCCTGTCTGGATGATAGGTCAGGAAATATCTGCCTCAGGGGGCAATTCTGAAGTAGAAATTGGCCATGTAAAGTTCAAAGGGTCATGCGGAAAATCCTGGCTCTGCCCACAGCTGGGCTACGAAACCTCCTGATGGTTTGTCCTGTGTTCCTTATGGATTCAACCATGTCCGTCTGGTTTCAGAACCCATCCTCATTCTCAGGGTCTGAGCTTCTTACACAGGCAACTCACCTCTGAAAGCACAGCACCGGCGTCAGAACCACTGGTACCGCACGAGCTGTTAGGCCTCGGTCTATGGCTAAAGAGGATTACGTGGTTTTATACAGGAGCTTTGGCTCTGCATGCTTCTAAAACAATGTTGTTACGCATCAGGTACTCAAAGAAATGTGGAAGTCTCTCACCCTGAAATCTGTCTTTACCTAAGGCTTCTGTAAGTGAGAGTCCTGAGGCAACATGCATTTGGTTAGCATCCTGTCCCATTCTTTTTTGAAGAAAAAATCACGTTTGCTTACTGTCTAGATTCATAGCACCGGTACCCGACTTACCTGAGGTACAGTACTCTGCACAAAATGAGTTGCCTGTGTGAAATGACATACATGTTCTCTTTACATGTGTGCACAATTAATTTTAGAACACACTGTATATTCTTATAAAAAGAAAATGTTTGGGGTCTAGCAAATTGTCTGTTACCAAAGGACTGTGGTAACTTCTGAACAGGTTTCAAAAGGGATTATAGAGCTGAGGTAGAGAGAGAGAGCAAGGAAATGTTGCCAGGGAATGCTTCACTAACAGTGAATTTCTCTTCTGGAGTATGCAGATAGTGGTTCATTGCTTCAATGATCTTGAGCAGAAAGCAGAAAAAGGGCAGGGTAGTGTAATGAAGAAAGTATGGCAAACAGTTTTGCAGCACTTGTTCCTCTTCTCTTCCCTGTGGCTCTTTACAGTTCAAAAGCAAAGAGTTAATGCAAGGAACTGGTCAGGGGGAGGGAACAAGCTCTCTTATGTGGAATTTCTTATGATTCCTCCATGGCTTACAAAATTGGATGCATAGTGTTTTGAATGCTATTAACGATGTTGGCCAAGTTTACTGCCTGCACTGATTGCTTTTATCCTCCAGGGAGAAGAAAGCCACGATACACTCTTCCTCATCCAGTCTCTTTGGTACGGTGTCTTGGAGTAGTACATGCAGGAATGCACACAGCAGTTAGTTGAATGTGATGGCTGCTAGAACCCACTTATTAAAAGAAACCTGTCTCTCAGGTGCCGGGTCTGGAGCACTTGTCTTTTGAATTCAACCTTCAAAATCTTTGAATTCCTGACAGAACAGAACCAGCACTCATCTTTTCTTAGGAGGCAAAATTCTTAGAATCTCAGGCTCATCAAGCACTTCAGGGCTGAGGATTGTAATGAAGCTGGAAACAAACGGGCACTTTTCTCAGTGGCACTTGGCAACAGGCCTGGGAGCTTGGAAGAGGCATCAAGTACCCTCTGCTTTGGAAACTTGCTTTCTGCACATCCAAGGATGGGCAATGGCTGCACTAACTTTGCCCCATCTCCTGCATCTGTAGGTAAATGGAAAGCTTGTGTCTCAAGACTTGCCAGTCAGAATGAGTGCAAGTGAAACCAGAGCTACACATCAGCCATGAATTGGTTATGTAAACTCTAAAAGAACATAACCAACCACTATTCTCTGTGTTTGAAGCATGTTGGTGCCTCCTTCTTGTACTTTCTTGAGAGGTATCTGGAATGGAAATGTCTGTTGTGGTTAAAGACAGAGCAAGTGCCTTCCCTTCCCAGACCAGGCCTTTTATACCTCTGCCTCTGAGTATCTCTGTGGAAAGACATAGGTGCCATTTGAAATCCTCAGATGATTCTGAAAGAAAACCAATGCCCTTTGATTCCTTCATATTTTTACCCAATTCTTACACGAGGTTTCGTAAATGCAGCCAGAGCCCAAGGACTTCAGATCTTCAGATGTCATCAGGCTTCTGAAAACCTTAGTTCTTCTTGATTCTGTGTGTTTGCTTTGCATTTCTTCTTGAGCTGAAAAATGACACATGCTGAAAAGGGAAGGAGATGAGCTACCTGCGATATTTCACATTTTAGAAGAATGCATTGGTAGGCCACAGTGTTTAAAACCACAAGTAGGGATTGGCTTTGATTTGTTTCCAGTGAGTGACAATATTCAACTTTCTTCTCTCAGTCACTACAGCTGATTTTTACCTTAAACTTGCTCTGCACCCTCTTGTTAAATACTATTCTTGTGTGTGGCTGCTCAGGGAGACAGATAGGCTGAAGTATGCTGTGGCACTTCTAGATCTAAACTCTGCTGGGAGGTTTATTTTTTTCATTGCTAGCAGAAGTGTTTTCCATTTCTTCTTCCTAGGGTCAGTTACACCATGTGCTACGTATAGGAAGGAAAAGAAATCCTTCCAGAATGGGAAAGGCAGATGGAATTTCACTTGATGGGTTTTGCAGGCCATTGTTCTGAAAGCTAACCTAGGTGCTGGCATATTCCTATCTTGGAAGCAAGTTACAACCTGCTAAAGTTTGTTCAGTGACTGAGTCAAACCCTACTAAGCTCTGTCATTCTGAATAAATATTCCTGGTGACTCCTTTCTGTCAAGGAGCTG
The DNA here is from genome assembly GCF_023634085.1 of Falco cherrug. Classification (NCBI taxonomy): domain Eukaryota; kingdom Metazoa; phylum Chordata; class Aves; order Falconiformes; family Falconidae; genus Falco; species Falco cherrug. Next base: position 76,146,620 of record NC_073720.1, on the reverse strand, counting down.
GACTAAAACTGCCACGCTAAATGTGAATCCATGTTAGGCTAACCAAAATAAAACAACCGCGTTGGCCTGAATTTCATAGAATTTCATAAAATAACCTGTCCTTTTTTTAAGTAGATGCACAGGCTATTTGTGCCTTTTGCTAACTACTCAGCATTTTGTCTTTTTATAAAAGCCATAGAGTCTATCTTGTTGCAATGAAAGTTTTGAGTGAAATGTCCTTTAAGTTACTCCAGGTCCAGATGGTCTACATTTAATAAAATTATATGAAACTGAGATTTTTTTATAAGCCATCTTGGTGTTCCCCCACCCCCCACCCCATGTAAAGCCAAATAATCCAGAACTGTCTCTCCTTTTCCCTGGGGCATTGCACTTGCCTTAAAAACTTCCCACAATTTGGTGAAATTTAGGGAAGCCCTTGCATAAATGACCCTGGAGAAATGGGAAGTGTTAAAACCAACTTGAGATCTGCTGGTTGCTCTCTGGTACTGGCAGCCTGACAACGCATGGTACAGGACACGCTGAGCTTTCAAAGGAGTAGAAGTATTAACAGCTGTACTAATTGCAGTGGTCATTTGTACCCAATGATGACAACTTAGCTCTGAGGTTTCAAGGAGTAATGCTATAAACTACAATATTGATATATAATATCCGTTCATTAAGCACAGAGCAGCCTCTGACGAGGGATGTCACTGATCTATTATTAGGAGCAGGACAAAGGCCTTTGCACATTTAAGTGGGTCTTCAGACCAGGAGACATACTGTTGAGATAGATAGGTGGTCATGGTCTGCTTGCAGAGGCAGGGTTCCCAGTCTGAGCATGAGAAAGATTTCCATGACTTCTCAGCTCTGAGCTCCGTGTCAGCTCTTCTCATCCTCTTCACTCCATCTTCTTCTCTCTGTTGTGGAAATATATGCATATCCAAAATGCACAGACATTGACAAGACTGAAAATGTTCATTCCATTACCACCAAATTAAAGAGGACACCTGAAAATCCATCAAGACATGTAGGTGAAAGAACAGATCTTATAATAAAGAGGTGGCAACTATTGAGATATAAAACAATGGAACTGCTATGTTCATGGCAATCTAGGGGAATGCTTTTTTTTACTCTTTTCCTAACCAGTATTTGCAGCATGATAATAAAATTGTACCCACTTAATGGAGTCTCCTTAAATCCCTCTGGCAGGCTTTTGTGTTCCTGTAACTGACGTAGCCTTCTTAAAGGGTAAGTAGACTTCTGAACTGGGTAAGGCTTCAGAAGTGATCAAACTTCCCTTCAGAAAGTGACCAAACTCTTTTTTTGATCTTGCAACATGTTCTTTTGGAAAGGTTACCTTTAGAAAACTAGCAAAATTGGAGGTGGAGGTGGGGTGGGTGAGAAGAAGAAGGAAAAAAACAAACGACCCAAAACCCAAACCAACTCTCTAATTGAACTATAGCATTACAATTTGGGGAAAACAAACCCGAACTCTGATTGAATTATGGTATTTTTTATCTATATCCTTTCACTAAAAAGCAAGTAAGACAATAATTTTCTGTTGAGAGTTGTCTTGATATGATTGACTTGTCTCAGAGCAGATGAACTAAATCACCTAATTATCTTGGGGTAATTTTGCCAGTACTGCGTTTGCGTAAGCTTATACACTTTTAAAAGTTTACTTTTATGGAAAATTTATGGAAGTTTTCATGGTATACTTCTCCACCCAACACACACACAGAGGCACACAAACACACGCTTGCACACATGGAGGATACTTTTACAAGAAGCGTTTGTTGGAAGCAGCAGTTGCTTCTTACTCAATGAAGAACATCAGCAGAAGAAATTTCCTTACACACCTGGTAGATAGTTATCTTGTTGGGATCAGACTTTGCCAAAATTACTCTGACTCTATTTCTTTATATTCAGTCTTACAGAGCCCGGTTCTGAGCTTTCTTCACTAAGGATATGGGAGATAATGGCAATGCAGGGAATCAAAAAGTACGTTAAAAGCCTTGCATTTTGCCTACACTCTATTATGTCTTCAGTTCCAAGGGAGCTGTGAAGGCCAGGCCCACATACGCTAAGGCAGCTCACTCACGGCTCAGAGAAACAGGCTGGACTGCCTTGCACAGGTGGCAGAGATGTGCCACTGAGCCTGTGGTGCTTGAGCACTCACTGAAGACCCAGGCCACAGGGTCACGGTGGCTCCTGGAAACTCTTGGCTTGGTTCCTTCATACACCTTCCCACGGTAAACATTCAGGAGATTGCTGTAAATCCTGTGACAGATCATGCAGGCGGGCATGGTCTCTGCAGCGGGTCTGTGCACTGAGAGCCCAGAGCTCTGAAGGACTCATGCAGAGGCAAATTGTCGCCATCACAGGGCCTTTCTTCTGTGAGCAAGGGGAAGGCATGTTTTAGAAGGACAAGCTGCTCTTGTTTTCTTGCCTGCTAACGTATCAGGCCTGAATTTCTTCAGTGATGACCATGAAGGCTGGAAGCGCCACTCCTAAGGCAGTTCAGATAAACTGAGCTTTGATGTCTTAACTGAGAGGTTTCCAGAAGTACATGGCATACAGGAGCCTTGAGAGCAATTGGAAGAAGTTAGAGGAGCAGCCATTGCCTTCTAGACTACCCGCAAATCACATTTCCTGCCTGTGCTCATCTGGACACGCTCTGAATGTTACTGACAACACTTTGCTCAACAGCATTGTCAAAATCAGGCACGCAGTGACCACCTCTCACCGGCCTGGTGGGTGCCCTTCAGCAGAAGCTGCTGTGATTGATCATGCACCGCTGCAGAGCCCTTTCAGGCTTTGCCAAATGGCCTCTCTCCCATCTGGGCTGTTATTTTCATTTTTGCCCCTCCTAAAGCTGATCTGAAGCAAAGCTGGTCTCCTGATTTTTGTGCGTCTTATTGTAGATTGGCTGAGGGGAAGAGGGAAGCAAAAGACTGTTTTATGTCAGTTCAGCACTTCAAGGTACTCAAAATACTATTAGCAAAGTAAATAAACCTGGTAGCTTAACATTAGGCAGCCACTTCCTGTGTTTTAAATGTGGCTTCTAAAAGGATTATTTATTCCTTGGGAATATTTGGCTTAGAGCATACAGTCAGAGTATTGGCATAGCATTATGCTCTGTTCCTTGCTTTATATTGTATTTTTTATATTTGTATATATATATTAATATTTTTTTAAATGTATCTGTATAAATGTATTGGTAAAGATATGGTTGCACACTAATAATGTGCCAAAAAATAATTTGGTCTCTCATAGAGGAATGAAGCTGGGTTAATTAACGTTGATAACATACAGCTGTGGGCTGGCTTCAGGGGCGGTGGGTTGGCGGATGTAGGTAAGGCGCAGCTGTGGCTGGTTCTGGGAAGTGGTTGGGCAGCCAGTGAAGGGAGAGCAGCCGAGGAAGAAGCAAGGAGAGGAAGAAGCAAGAGAAGAGAGAGCAGGCTCTGGATGAGGAGAGACGAGGAGAAGGCAGCAGGGGGACTGTATGAAGAGTATGCTGGTGTGAGATGGTTAAAGACCTTGTTGCAGCTTGATAGTTTGGGGAGTGCTGTGACAGTCTCTGGATCTGATTTCAAATGTGGTCTACTGTTGGCCAATCATTTTTTTTATTATTTTTTTTTTTTGATAGGCCACACTCTTGTTTTTTAAAAACTGTTTTGGCTTTTCTAATGCAAACCAGAACTCTCGTTCTCTTGCACTAAGCTGAAGGTTTAACCAATTCCTTTGGAGTAGCAACACACATGAACTTAGGAACAGCACGCATGGAACTTTTCTAGGTAGGTCTGGAAGGCCAGGACACACAGTCTGCCTTTCAGGAGGGAGTTCAGGACCGGGAGTGGAAGATGCCTTCCTCTCGCTAAGAGTCAGGTCCTCAAGACCCAAAGGACAGAAGTCTTTTGCTTGGTGGTGTTAGGTGATGCTACACTTTACACACAGACTTGGTTCTCTGACAGGAAACTGAGGAGAAAAGGAGATGGTGGTTTGCTGCACATTGCCCGTCATAAGGTCCAGAAAAAGCAAAGAGCGAAGGTTTGCTTGTCTACAGTTTGTACTGAGCCTCACCGGCAGATTTGCCTTGAGCATCAAGAATGCAGCTCATCTTTGGGAACACCATAGGCAAAAAGGATGTAGGTTATGTTTTTACGCCATCAGTTAGAATAACAGAGCAAGAGATAAGGTGTCACAGTAGGCCTTTGATGCTTTTATGTTGGCAGCTCCGCACTGAGAGAGCGTGGGGAAGGGAAAATTGCACCGCAGAAGGGAGAAGCATGAGCCATCGCCAGTAACTGCTGCACATGTTGCCTCCTGCCCAACACCTGTGGACTGTAACACAGATTGTGTGGACATGGCTTCCAGATCCCGATCAGCTGCTTTACATGGTCAGTTATGGCAGCCGCTCTGTTTTATATGCCTTTGGTGACACTTGACAATTAAATAAACACAGATGCCAGGCACTTGACTGCAATGAGGATGTAAAGAGACACAAATTAAAGCAGCCATGCTCAAGAAATGATAAGCGTACTCTGTTGTTTTCATTACACAGGGAGAACTATGGAATCCTAAAGCCTTTTGGGCAGGTCATCATCTCCCTGAAGAGCAGGGCTTGAAACTTGTCTGCACCCATGCAGTACTCCCTTCAGAGAGATCCTTGGAGCTGGCACCCTGTATAATAATTCTATACCTCTTCTCCCTAATGTACGATGGTTCTGATGATACTTTCAACAGACTGGCAGAGCTCAAACCACGGTACTTGTTAGATGGTCCACAAAGTCAGTCAGCTACTCCTGCTTTTCCTGCCATCTGGTCCATTGCCCTTTTGGGGACCGACACCTGAGTTTGCAGAACTCATGTGCATCCTTGCATGTAAGAAAACCCCAAGCTTTGTTTGTCCTCTTGTACAGGCTGTGCAAAGAAAGTGCAAGGCAGCTCACACTCATAGTCCTGTGCTGCTGCTGCTGCTACAGAAGGGTCACAGCTAATGAACAGTGAGCAAGATAATGATCGCTTAACAGCACGTTAGTCATTTCATTAGGCACACCCCTCCTACAGAATGTGTAATACAACATCAATTTTATGATTAGCCAGGAAAGGACTGTCAGCTTTGCACATGTCTGAATTTCTGATGTGATCTGGTAAAGGATACCCGAGATAGCTGGCTTCTCTTTTTTCTTTCTTTGTTTCTTTGTTTCTTTTCTCTTTTATCTTTTAATTTGGTGCTTCACCTCTCTCCTTAAATGTGTGAGTCTACTTCAGCTACAGAAGGAGCTAATCATCCAAATTACAGTCCTGTTAATGTTGATTTTTGGAATATCAGATATTGTTGGGTTTTGTAATATCAGATATTATCACTTTTTTTGCTGAATTGGACAGTGGTTTCCTAAGAGGTTTGGGGAATAAACCCACTGAGTTGGTGTACACTATTTCTGAGCATGACTGCAATAGCAATGAGAGATTTCTTTTTTCTTTTCTTTTTTCCTTGTGTGATCTCTGTGCTAAAGAGTTACTCTCTTTATATTTCACACTGCAACAAAAGGAGCTTTTGCTCTCAAAAAAATCCATGAAGAGCGATGCTGCCGTTTGTCTGGTTCAAGAGTGTTCTGGCCCAGCTCACGAACAAAGAATTATTGAAACTGGCACTGCACAAACACAGGGAACAAGAGCACACCGTGTGTTGCCTGCTGCCTTGCGGGCGGCTGGCATGAGAATATAGGCTTTGCACGACCAGGCTCTGGCTGCCGGGTGGCCCTGCGCGCAGCCGCCGGCGCTGCCCCCGTGCCCGGGGGAGCCCACGGCCGCCGGCTGCCAGACGGGCCCGGCGCTGGCCACGGCCCGGCCCGGCAGCCACGGCGGGAGCCCCTCGGGGGCAGCGCGGCTGAGGAGGGGGGGAAATGGCCCACGGAGCTGCGGCAGAGAGGAGAGAGCCTGCCTGAGAGCAGCGGCCCTGCAGCCCCCGGGCCGCGCCGGGCAGCGGGGGGCCGGGGGGGACCGGCCCGGGGCAGAGACCCCCCGCAGGGCAGGGCAGGGCCGGGCAGGGGGAGGCCGGGGGGGACCGTCCCCGGCGGAGGGACCCCGGGCTGGAGCGGGGCAGAGGGTGAGGAGCCCTGTCCTCGCGGGGGAGGGCGGCAGGGACAGCGGGGGAGGGACCGGCCGCAGCCCGGTTCCCGGCCCCTGCGCCGCCGGGCGGGAGGGGGAGCGAGTGCGGGAGGGCAGCTGCGCCCGGCAGGGAGGAGAGCGGTGGAGGAGGGGCGGTGTTAGGTTTGGGGTTATTTCTCACTATCCCACTCTGATCTGATAGTGAATTAAACTAACTGGCGCAAGTCCAGCCTGTTTCGCCCGTGACGGCAGTTGCCGAGCGCTGCCCTGGCCTCGACCCAGGAGCTTTTCATTCTATTTGCTCGCCCCTGCCCAGCTGAGGCGGGGAGGGATGGAGCGGCTGTGGTGGGCGCAGTGTCCAGCCAGGGCCAGCCCAGCACAACGCCTCAGCAGGGAAGGACGATGCACCGATGAGCGGCTACAGCTCAGGCAGTTGAAAGTGACCCATGTTGAAATGACAAAATTACGTTACTACCCTCTGCCTACTATGCATATGAGAATCTTCAATACTCTCCCAAGACATCACGCTGTTAAATTATAATGGAGTAGGGCTGTTACAACTGATTCAATTCAACCGCTGTTAAATGCTCAGTGACACCAAAGGGACATGTACGGGATTATGCCAGACTTGCAGTAACACTAATGAGAGCCGACTCTTTCATAGAATCATAGACTCATTTAGGTTAAAAATCACAGAATCATTTGGGTTGGAAAAGACCTATAAGGTCATCAAGTCCAGCTGTTAAACCAGCACTGCCAAGTCCATTGCTAAGCCATGTCCCTAAACACCACACCCATGTGTTCTTTAAACACCTGCAGGGATGGTGATTGCACCCCCTTCCAGGACAGCCTGTTCCAGTGCTTCACCAGCCTTCCAGCGAAGAAAATTTCCCTAATATCCAAACCTAAACTTCCCCTGGCACAACTTGAGGCCATTTCTTCTTGTCCTGTCACTCACTATCTGGGAGAAGAGACCAACCGCCCCTGCCTACAACCTCCTTTCAAGTAGTTGTAGGGAGCAACAAGGTCCCCCTTGAGCCTTCTCCAGGCTAAACAACTCCAGTTCCCTCAGCTGCTCCTCATAAGCCTTATTCTCCAGAGCCTTCACCAGCTTTGCTGTCCTTCTCTGGACACAGTCCAACAGCTCTATGTCCCTCATGAAGTGAGGGGTCCAAACCCGAACACAGGATCCCAGGTGCAGCCTCACCGGTGCCAAGTACAGGGGGACGATCCCTGCCCTGGTCCTGCTGGCCACACTGTTTCAGATACAAGCCAGGATGCTGTTGGCTGCCTTGGCCACCTGGGCACACACCGCTGGCTCATGTTCAGCTGGCTGTCACCCAGCACCCCCAGGTTCTTTTCGCCAGGCAGCTTCTCGGCCACTGTGCCCTAGCCTGTAGCGCTGCGTGGGGCTGGTGTGACACAAGGGCAGGACCCGGGACTTCTCTGGCCTTAAGCATTAAAGCATCTGGTATTGCAAATGCAGCCTGAATGTAACTATTTCTACTATTTTGCCCAATTTTTTTTCATGGGTTGAAAACGTCAGTTGTAACTTGCTTTATAGCATTCTTTGTAATTGTGGGCCTGAAAAAAACTCAAGAGGAATTCCTCCCACCGATAGAAAGTACTTTAGCATGGTAGTATAGAGACTCTCTGGCAGTGCTGATGATTTCCTTCCTATGTAAATGAATTAAATCTATACTTTGGAATACATTTTAGGTAGCTGGCTTTCCGTTCAATTATAGCAATTGTTTTTGAGCAGGCTGATTTTTCTGTAGAACTAGACAAGGAAAGGAATCACTTAGAAAAATGAGTATTCCATGTACATGTGCAGTAGTGTCATGGCCGGTTTCATCTTGAGAAGTTCTAGAATGGCTCCATCTTTGTTCAGTCAGCTTATGAGAAGTTTAATCTTTTAGGATAAGGGATGCATGTGAACAATTGCATTGCAAAATGACCCTTCAGACGTCAGCGCAAGGTCATTTAGGCCAAATCATATGCAAAGGATTATGGTCCATTGTGTTCTTTGCATCGTGGTATTATTTATGGATTGGGTTATCTTGAACAGTTTCAAAATCCACAGGTTTCCTTGGGCATATTACAACAAAGGCAGGGAGACACAAAGCAAGGAAGAACAGAGAGACATAATCTGAGCAGCTAAAAAAAGATGGACAGTATCATCCTTCTGGGATGATTCTTGGAAGCAATCAAAGAATACAGGCAGAAAGTGTGGTTTGAGGAGTTTGCAGTAGAGGAAGTTGTAAGGTTTGTAGGAGGACAAAGCAATCAATTCTTTGTGAAATCTTTCCATGTTATCTCCCGCTTACCTTTACTTAATTTACAACTAAATATTGTTTAATTTTTAATTCTTAAAATTAAATTATATTTCTTTTAATATATAAACTTAAATATATAAAATATTTTTATATAATATATATAATGTTTAATTGTAAGAATTTAAAAAAATAAACATTTGTCTCCTGTGACTCCCTGATACACAAGTGCATCCCTTTTCCAGAAAGGAAGAAGGAAACTTCATGAGCCTCAGAAACAGCAAGTAGCTGTGTTCTCCTAGAAGTGAGGCTTAGTAAGAGTGCAGTGAAGCTGCGGAAGGGTTGTCTGGCAGGTATGTTTCTGCGCAGGTCAAGTGTCAGAGTCCAATACTCTGTGACAACGTGCATTTAGATATTCCACACATGGAGGGTATAATGTTTAATACCAAATTTACTTATCCGAAGATATTTGCTACTACATGGGATTTCTGACTTAGCAGAGTGATACAAAGTATACGGAACACACAAGAGAAATCTAAGTTACACTTCACAAAATATAGTGATTGCCGTTACTTGTCTTTAGAATTTGCTCACTGACAGGACGCTGGGCATCCCCATCATTGGGAAAGAATATGTGCGTTGAGGCCAGCTCAAGCCCATCGATGTCATCAACATTCTTTTGTTCATTTTATTTAACACTGTGTCGGGCCAAGCCAGGAATTCACTCCCTTGATGCTACTCTGGCTAACTCTGGGAAACATTCACACTCCTTCAGCGAACTCAAGGAGAAACATTTACACCACCAGCTGATCCATTCCCCTTTTTGCTAGCTGTTTATTTAAAATAAAGGCCACCCTCCAGTGGTCTCTTTTGTATCAAGACATAGTCAGGTTTCTTTGAAACAGCTGCGGTCAGCCACACACTGCATTATTCCATGAGCTTCAAGAGCACAACACCCTTGCCCATCGCCACTGAGTCTCCTTCAATTTTAGGGGTTTGCTGTTCAGTCGCAGTAGGCTGAGTCCAGCGTTTTCAGAGTAATACCCTGTTAGTCACTTCTTTGCAGAGCTTGAGGGGGATATTGCAGAGATCCTGAGGCCAGATGGCTGGAGAGAGAAGACTGAGATGGTGACAAGGAGCCAGCGTCTGCTTCAATTTTTTAAGGAGAAGATTATAGCAAAGAGTTTTCTATGGATGCTACCAACCAGCCTAGGAAATAGGTGGTGAAATCTGAGCCAAAATCCATGAGGAAGGGACAAAAAGAGACACAGAATGAAAAAAACATGTATGGGAAGAAAAAGCTGCAGCTTTGCTCTTTGTGCTGTTGGGCTAGAAAGTAAGGGAAGCACGGGCTGTGAAAAGATTCACGGTGTGATAGGGAACATCCACCAAAGCTGGAGGGAGCTCTGTTAGTTACTTGCTTGGACAGACAGCATCACAAGGATGCTTGCATTGGTATTTCTCATTTCTGCCAGCCTTTTCCAAATCTTTCTTTGCATGCACATTTGTAACTGTCTAAGAGGCCATGTGCTCTGGAACACGCTTGGAGGTCTGCTTTCCACCTAAGTGGAAAAGTTCCTCTAAGGGAAAGGGATTGCTTCTTTTTGTTTAAACATTTCAAGGATGGGAGCCGTTTATCTGATTAGGTTGCAAACTGCTTCCTTTGCCACAGATTGTGAGATCCTGGCACTGGATCCTAGTGAGCTCTCAGCTGAAATGGTGCTTTAGTCAGTGTTGCACAGTTTGTGTAAAGCCTTTCATTATACCTCCCTCTCAGTCATTTTTAACATCTGTACAATGCAGACCTTTTTGCTTTTATGTTTTCTTCCTCACAGCTTTTCTTACCTTCACGAAGTCTTCCTTACAAAAGGTAGAGAGTTCCCTTCTAGCTCTTGTGGGTCTTGTAGCAAACCCTCTCATTTGTGATGCTGAGAAAATGGAAAGCATTTAATTGTCTAAAAGTCCATATTCTTGTTGGTTTTGTTCTGGTGAAGTTCCAGCTAAAGTTCTTGGTCCCTCTAGGGTATTGCACTTACAGAACTATGTGTCCCTAAATGGTGAGTCCAACGTAGAGTCAGCAGGAGTGACCATCTGCAACAGAAGACTCAGCTAGCTGATCCCACAAATCCAGAATGGAGCACAAGGAAGTAAGAGTGGTTTTATGATGTGAGACTGGACATTTGTTTAACCCTGTCATTCATTCTCCTGCCTCCTAGGACATTCGTTTAACCCTGTCATTCATTACCCTGCCTCCCAAAGGGACAAACAACGGATAAAGAGAAAAAGCCTGAAGAGCAGGGCAAGCATGTTATCCTACATTTTTGCCTTCATCCAGTGGTCTATAGGTCAAGCATATCCTCAGTTACTTAGGATGCTTTCTTATTAAAAGAAAATAAAAATCAGCATTTTTAGAGGGTTTTTTTTTTTTTAGAGTTCATTTAAAAACTACCGTGTGTGAAACCTCCATACATCAAGAAAGCATCCTAGAACGAAACCTCACCCGAGGGAAAGACCTGAAAATGGGTTGCAGACAACTTTCAGAAGACGCATGCTGTTCAAGCCATGACAGCAAAAGCGCTGATGGCTACTGACCTTTTTCCATGGCACGCCTTTTGAGACCAAAGGATTATTCCAGCAACAACTGAGGGTCCTGAGATTTTCAGAACCCCAGCTCTGCAGCAAAGAGCCAGGAAACCTGAGCCTGACTGACACTCTGGGAACCTCAGGTCATCATCGGTTGACAGACTGGAAACTGGGAGACGGGGGCACCCTGCCCCTGAAACATTGCCCCAGCGTACTATGTTACTCCTACAACCGACAGTTACAGGGTGGATTCATGCAGTAGATGGGATTCCTCAGAATTAATATCAGGTGTCCTAGGGGCTCTGGAGTCTGACTCCAGAGAAGTCAAGGTTGAAAGCTGCACCATAGCTCCCACCAGTTTCAAAATAAAATAAAAATCCTTCATACATGTGCATTTTACTTTGTGAATAAGCTTCTTTAACTCTGAGCTGACTGTGACCTTTTGCCATGTTGTGTGTAGTGATATCCTGTGTATGTTCATGCGCATGTTAAATGCTATGCCTGTCAAAGCAAAAAAAGCAGACAACCAGGATCTACAAAGTTAAACATTAAAATCAGTTTCCAGGACCTGCAAACACACTTGTGCCTGAAAAGCTTTGAGAGGAGGAGGGGAAGAGATGCGCATGAAGGCTTTGAGAGGAGGAGGGAAGACACATTAAACAACTACTCATGCCTGTCCATTATTCCACTTGAGTGAGCAACTTGCTATGCAGTAATTACAGCGTGTATATAACAAAATTGTCAGCAAGTGTCTTCAAGATTAAAAGGTTAATTTACTCTATCAGTTAAGTTCTTTCTGTCCTGCACCATGGCTGTGGGAATTGCCATATTGTTACTGCTTGCTAATATGGTAAGGTAATATACTATTTCGAGTGGATTCTGTCCAGCCACACAGACTATGCATAGCATGCACCATTCTCTGGGAGATATATTGGGGTGTCATTGCAATTTTAAGCAACTTCTGGTAGTAAAACTGTTAATAAGATTCCGGTGACCATTTTGTATTTGAATGAACTCTCTGTCAACATTGTTATCAATCCTCGCCCATTACCTAATATTTCTGATACTACCTCATGGAATTATGAAGTAAATCAAGATATTTAAGACCAATGTGCCTGGTCTTGAGCTTCCAAGGAGATTAAAGGAGAAAGACTGCAACGTATTTGAGTGGAAGCAGAATGAGGGCAAAGCTGACTAGTTTTCCAGATGCTACTAAAAACCATAATAAATCAAGTAGCTAAATGTTGTCTTCTCAGTTTCCTAGAGAGACAAAAAGTACAAATGCCGACAAAGGCAGATGAGGAAGCTGGAGTCAGTAATCCACAGCCAGTGTGTCTAACTTAACATACAGAGCAGGTTACAAAGGGTCTATATAGCATCATACTCATTAAAGATATAGGCAGTTGGTTTTCCTTTAAAATTACTGTAACTTCTGTGACTGTTTCTTTTCTTATTCCCTTTTGTTAGAAAAAAGAAAAAACACTTTTAATTAGGAAGAAAATTCTAACTGTGGGATTTTTTTTCCCAGGAGAAAGTAATTTTAAAGTAAGATCTTGGTCTCTGATTGCTGCCTCATACCCTGATGGTGCCACAGACTTCTGCAAGACATGCTGATCTCTGAATGCCAGTTGTCACACTGTGTTACTGTGAGGACCTAAAACCAGGCCAATCAGAAATGCTGTGGACAAGCAATTGCATAATGTAAAAAGATAAAATATCGATGTCAGCCACTACTTTCTCCGCATCTTAGCTACACTGTTTAGGAAGGAATAGCAGAGGGAAGCAGCATATTAAGACGGTGAATACTCAGGAAGGTACTTGGATACTCATCATAAGGTGAACAAAAAAGCTGTAGAGGTGAGCTGGAACCACCCATGTTCTTCACGTATCTCTTCTAGCAGTAAGGGCAACATGATAAAATGGTAAAAGTGGGAGCAGATTCATCTGGATCCACTACAGGCAAACATAACCAGGCACGGTTGGCCTGAAACTCTCACGTTATTAGCAAATGTTATGGCTGGATTGTGAGATTTGAAAGATCATGGTGATCAGGAGTGTGGCCTAAGGACCGAAGGAAAGCAAGCATCACTCCTATCTTCTAAATGGCAAAGAAGGAGAACTCAGGGAAGTACAGGCCAGGCAGCCTCCCATCAGTTCCTAATCCTGTTCAGCATTTTCATTAATGACATGGATGATGGGGCAGGGCGTGCCCTCCAAAAGTCTGCTGTTGACACAAACCTGGGGGGAGTAGCTGGTATCACCAGAGGATTGTGCTGCCATCCAGAGGGCCCTCAACAGGCTGGAGAAATGGGCCCACAGGAGCCCCATGAAGTTCAGCAAAGGGAAGTGTAAAGTCCTGCACCTGGGGAGGAACAAGCCCTGGCGCCAATAATGCTGGGGGTCACACAGCTGGGAAGCAGCTTTGCAGAAAAGGACCTGGGTCTCCTGGAAGACACAAAGCCACACGTGAGCCAGGAAGGCGCCCCTGTAGCAATGAAGGTTAACAGCATCCTGGGCTGCACTAGGCAAAGGATTGCCAGCAGGTTGAGGGAGGTGGTCCTTCCCCTCTGCTCAGCGCTGCTGAGGCCACACCTGGAGCACTGTGCCCAGTTCTGGCCTCCCTGGTACAAGAGAGATGTGCACATCCTGGAGCGAGTCCAGGGAAGGGCCGTGAAGATGACCAAGGGCCTTTCTGCTCTGCTAGGAGGAAAGGCTGAGACAGCTGGGACAGTTTAACCTTGCAATGAGGAGGCTGAGGAGGAAGGGGGGGAATCTTATCAAGGTCTATAAATACCTGAAGTGAAGGTGCAAAGAAGCTGGTCTAACTCCTTCAGGTGATACCCATTGACAGTACAAGGAGCAATGGGCATGACCTGAAGCACATCAGGTTCCCTCTGAACATAAGGAAGAACTTTCTTTACTGGAAGGTGACTGAGCACTGGCACAGGATGCCCACGGAGGCTGCGGAGCCTCCGTTCTTGGAGGTATTCAGTGCCTTTCTGATGCCACACACTGAAAGGGACAGGGTAGCCCACTTGTTGTATATCTGATCTCCTCTTTAAGGCTTCAAAAATGTGGTTTGGAAGGGCTTTTAATTTGTCACACAAGCTCTCCTTTACACTTCCAAATATTTAAGCAAGCCTCTGCAGAGATGCTTTTACTTAGTAGCATTGCCTATAGCTACTGCAAGTGCGATTTGGCCAGGATTTCAAAACTTAAATTTATCAGTATGAAATCTCGAACTTTCTTGTGCCTGGCTTGATAACCCTCTTCCTGCAGCAGCACAAGTGCCTCAGGTCCAGAATGCAGTGGTTAGGATCAAAACCTTCACTTTCACCTTGTCTGGCAGGTTTTGGCCTCTTGGCTTTAGAGATCATTGATGAACGCCTGTTGTGCTGACTGGAACCAAGCAATTGAATCAAGCAGCTCAGACTGTTTTCCCTTGAGCTCCCATTCACAGAAGAGTCTTTGTGGGGCAATGTCACTGCCATACAAGCAAGTATTGGGTTCTTACTTAAGTCCTTAAAACAAGACAGAAACAAAGTATTTCTAACTCATATTTACAGTTGCAAGAACTAAAAACTGTATTGGAACACTATTTTCTCCATACAGTTCTTTGTTTCTTGATCCAAATTTCACTTACATAAGCCAAATTCTGTGACGGACTAGCTTTTCAGCCCTTTCTGTCTCTGAAGGACTCAGACATTTATACAGGCGTAAAGATCTCCTGAATGTGCAGACAAGACGACTGCACAAAGATCTTCCTGTCAACACCAGCTCCTGAACCCTTCCCTACCTTTGGAATCAATGAGAGCTTTGCATGCTGGTTTTAGTCAGTCCAGATTTAGAAGCATTGCCTCCAGCACCTGTATGTGAGTGCACTTGGCTGTTACTATGCTTTCAAGGCAAAACCGGACATTGGAGAGCAAACTGGCTTGTTGATCACTCTGAGCTGAGACTGGCAAGGAGCAAGCTCTGAATTCTACAGTCAAGAGAAAATTTTGTCTTATTATTGTTGTTGTTACAGAAAAGCCCCTGGGTGGGTTCCTGACATGAAGGAGCGTACTGACACAAAATAGGTCTTACATCCCATTCTTTTGAGGCATTGCTTCCAGAATCTTCCAATTAACAAAATACAGGCAGATTTTCTATAGCCATCATTGATTCTTGTCTCTTCCTTAAGAATAATTAGAAAGCTCTGAAGGCAGAGAGGAATTGTTATAATCACTGTTGTTGAATGTTAATCCCATTTCAGTAGGTGGACATAGGCGAGACAGAAACTCAAGAAATAAGCATTTTAATTGCTCTGAAACTCCTTAAGCTTGGCTTAGCTGTGCTTCTGTGAAACAGTCCCCAGTTCCTGTCCTAAAAAATGCTTGCTAAGACTCACTTGTCTTGAGACAGCACCATGACATCATCAGTTCTATCTCCATATGGGAATGCTCTCAAGCAGAGAAAAGTGGAGCTTTTAGAAAGCGATAGGCTAAGAGGAACCCACCAGGACTCTCTCTGGCTTTGTTAATTTCTGTGAACAGGATTTGTCTTCATTCTTGGTGGGGGAGTCTGAAAATTCAGGTAGGATCCTGTGGCGTTCACTTGCATTGGCATGGCACATGCTCTGTGTCCCAGAGAGCAGAACTTTCCCACCTCTCTTCACTCCTTACTCCCAGTTAAAGCATATTATGAAGAAAGATTTTGCTCATTGTCTTGCTTTGAATTGTGCAGGAGAGTAAAACCTGTTGATTTGAGATCAGACTTCAGGAGAAGTTCTTTGGGGGTTGAAAAAGAAGTAATCCAGCAGCAGCTGCTGTGCTTCAGGTGACAAAGAGTTTTTCTCCAACTCAGGTTAACCTCTGCTGTAATAACTGCCAAGGGGAACACAGACAGATCAGGTGCAATCGGCTGTCATGCTCATTTGTTACACAAGCAGCTTTAAGAGCATCGAAACCTAACCATGTAACCGTGCAGGAATCAGATACTGACAGGCAAGGCTGTGACTGAATCTCTGCTTCAGATGACTTGACTAATAAACAGCACTGGATTTCTCATAGTGTGCAAATATGATGACCTCCATCTCAGAACTCTCCTGAAGAAATTATCCATATATTAACAGGTCATAGGTGAGTCCCGTTTCCCCTCCATGCTTTTTTTCAAAGCAGTAAGTTGGCAGTGAGAATGGAATGGAATGGAATGAATGGAATGGAATAGAACAGAGCAGAACAGACTAGACTATGTCAGTTGGAAGGGATGTACAACGGTCATCTAGTCCAACTGCCTGGCCATTTCAAGGCTGACCAAAGGTTAAACATGCTATTCAGGGCACTGTCCAAATGCCTCTTGAGCACTGACAGGCTTGGGGCAGTGACCACCTCCCTAGGAAGCCTGTTCCAGTGTTTGACCACCCTCTCATTAAAGAAATGCTTCCTGAGGTCAAGTGTGAACCTCCCATGGTGCAGCTCTGAACCATTGCCACGCATCCTGTCACAGCATCCCAGGGAGAAGAGATCAACACCTCCCTCTCGACTTCCTCTCTCCAGGAATCTGTGGAGAGCAATGAGGTTGCCCCTCAGCCTCCTTTTCTCCAAACTAGACAAGCCCAGAGTCCTCAGTGACTCCTCACGGGACATGCCTTCCAGCCCTTTCACCAGCGGTTGCCTTCCTCTGGATGCACGCAAGTACTTCACATCCTTCTCACCAATATTGTGAGGCCCAGAACTGCACACAGCACTCCCGGTGAGGTTGTACCAATGCCGAACATGGTGGGATAACCACGTCTTTTGATGGGCTGGCTAGGCTGTGTTTGATGCACCCCATGGTGCGGGTTGCCCTCTTGGCTGCCAGGGCAGACTGCTGGCTCGTATTCAGCCTGTTGCCAGCCAGCACCCCCAGATGCCTATCTGCAGAGCTGCCCTGCAGCTGCTCCTCTCCCAGTTTGTGCTTGTGCCTGGCTTTATTCTGTCCCAGGTGAAGAATCTGGCATTTCTTCTTGGAATCGGGCATTTTTTCTTGCATTCTTGACTACTTCGGTCCCTTCTTGTTGGGCATCTTCCACCAAACCCTGTTTAATACTGGAGACAAATCCCAACATGAAATTATGCGCTGTGATGTGACTGGATTAGAAAAATCTGTCGCCTGCAGTTTCTGGGAATTATTTGTAAACCCCAATTCAATGTTTTTACTTTTTCAGAAGCTAGATTGTCATTCTTACCCAGTAGGAGTAACAAGTATAGCCAAAGCTTTCCAGCATGATTCTCATCAATGTATCAGATAGCTGCAGCTGGGGGACGTTACCATCCAGGTGTAACTGTCTGTTTTGATTGCAGGCTCGACGCATAACTGGTTTAACAGACTATAGTGTTTAGTGGCTAAGCACCACATTACTGAGAAACTAATTAAGTAAATTACAGCCTTATCAACAAATACACACTACCAATACTAATTGACATTTACATCATTTTTGCACACACAAAAATAAAGCCATTAGCTATTGCCGTGAAACCTTAACAAATTGCTGATGGATTACAGTTCTGCCACCCTTCCCTTCCCACACCTCCACACTCTTACCATCAAAACATCCCCCTTCTTTCCCTGCCTGCTATTCGAACTTTTCTTTGCACTTGTCCCCTCCCTCCATGCACCTCTTTGCCACCCTTGTACCTCCCTTTCTCCACCTAAACCTCCCCAAATGAAAACAACTCCTAATTGCTTTCCCCTCACTGATCCAAATTCTGCTATGTTTGCACCATAACCTCCTATTTCCAGGACTGTAAATTAGAGACCCTCAGTCTCGTGTGCTATTCCTGATGCGGTTGTGTGGGTACGGGTGAACCTCACGTGGTTTTGCATCCCATAATTCTCTTAAAATTATCTGTTTGAAACTTGCAGTATTTGTGTGCTGATGTTCACCTTACATGAGGTGGACACATGGTTCAGACATGTCAGTCCATGTCAGACATGGACAAATAGTTCCTCTGCCTAACTGCAAACAAGTGCAAGGTCAGTGGTGCAACTGCACAACAGCGTTACCTTCCTTTTCACCCCATGTTTCCTTGCTCACACAGGATCTTTGCCCTTGAATGGTTTTAAGCACTGTCACGGTTCCCAGCAAAGGTCTCGGTGATAGAGGTCTGGTGCTCCAGCAAGACCTGGTGCTCAGCAGGGCGGGGATTTGGCTTCTCCTGCTTTGATTACCTCCCGTGTTTTAACGGCAACCTTACATTTTTCTTCTCTCTTCATATATTGGGATTTGACCTCACAGGTCTTACATCCTACTTTGCCTGCCACCTGTAACACTCTTTTCTGAAAGATACAGGATGGATCTTTGCTCAAGACAAAGCTTGCTGAGAAGCCGGTTTGTGGCTTGAGAAGAACTAAAATAGCCTGTAAATGTACCCAGAGTGAGGCTGGAGGTAGAACCCACCAGTGGAAGTGGGAGTATTTCCAGTATCTTCTTGAACTCTGTATGTGTTTACCCTCTCACTTCATATTTTGACCTCAGACAGGAGTTTGTCATTTCCCTGGTCAGCAGAGTATGAGAAACGAGTGCTGACACACAGGCTGACAGGTGTGTATGTGCTGTCCATCAGCAAGCAACCTTACAAATACCCCGAGGAGATGGTCACTGCCCCTTGGAAGAGGTGACTCCATTGGGATTGAGAGAACAGGAAGGATATAAAGTCAGAATTTTCTGGCCTGTCTTTTGTTGCATTGGGCATTGTAAGAGCTCAGACTGGTTGCTCATAGCAAGTGCCTCTGCGGTTAGATCTGCTGCTAAAACCTCTTTGGAGACAATGTGAAAAGGAAGTCAGAGAAATGTCACCTGGGCCTTACTCCATAGCGGAGCGCTCAGAAGAGGGAATACCGAATAATTCACCCCCCAAATAAAATGAGGCAGCGGCACTCTTCCTGAAATAGTCCTGGAAAGGGGTCCTTGGGAATAATAATTTTTGTCCTAACCACAGGGAGCCAAGTTTGTGTGACCATCTAGGCAGTGGGGTTTCAGAAGTGCTCGGCCTTACCCGGACTCCTTCCCTCTGACACTGACAGTCCAGTTCCCAGTGTGAGGCAGCTTCTGCAGGACTTCAGCCATGGGTTAGAGCCAGGGTTTCCCACATGATGAGATAACACCAGCAGTTGAAGTACCTCTGGTTGAAGTATCTCTACACGTTAGAAGGTGTCCATTGAAGACACACTTGGATAGGTATACTTCCCGTATAATGGAGGCCGGGTAGCTGACTGGCATCTGGCGTTCAGATGGTGATCTGAGACCTACTTACGTGCTTAATAGTAGAACTGACAAAATTAACGATTTAGAAACTGACCCACCTCTAAGACGGCATTTTGGTTTTCTGAGCATCAGGAATTGCTAGCTCATAATGAAAACACCGAGGCAATCAAGACAATTTGTTCTCAATAATACTGGAAGAATATGTTGCAGCAATAAACACACAATTCAGTTCTTTCTCTTTCAATTGTGTTGAAGGCTGAAACAGACCACTCCCTTTTGAATCATCAGTTTTTTGTTCTGGTGAGATCTGGCTTCTGACAGTGTGTGCTCATTGCTCCCTCAGATGCAACAGACCAAAGCAATACGTATTCTGTGCCCTGCTAAATGTCACTTCATTACATTATTACAAGTGAGACTCCAGACACATAAAATGGGCCAGTCTCAGCTGCAATGGCATTTTTGGAATAGCATTAACATATTTTTTCAAAAGTCTGTTTCAGCACTTGTCTCCAGTGTACTGCAAATATATTACCCATCTGGTAGGTATCTTGTAATCATGTGCTTTTCTGCTGTAAAGTGTTTCAGACGTGGAAGGGAATAAATAGCACGTTTTGTCCCTAACCTAACCTCTGGATTTTCAAGGTTCTCTTCAAGGAGACCTAATGAAAAAAGACAGGTAAAAATTAATATTTTACGGATGAACACACTAAAATAGCTCTTGGTCACGATCTCCTTTTTATTCCAGCTTGGAGAAGCAGTAGATGGCCTTTCTTGGTAAACTTTTACCTGAAATCTGTGAATGGCTCATATTTGGTATAGAGAATTTTGTCACTGGAGCACATTGAAAGGTTGTGTTGAAATTTCTTAGGGCGGGGTGGGGTGGGGAAAGTAGAGTTGTCTTTTTCTGAATCTTTTCTCTCCTGCTGTTCTGTTTTTAATTCCCAGCAAGGCAAGGCTCGATACAGCTTTGCAGAAAGTACGGTGAGAAAGGAGCGACAGTTTGTTTTGTCATGACAGGCAGTGTCCCTTGGTGCCAGCAGCATGACTCTTGACTGCACGATGCAAAGGCTGACTCCTCAGTGCTGGAATGCCAGTTCATGATGCTTCCCAAACTGGAAATCTCCAAAGCCACCAGAATTAGATGATAATTCTGAGGGAAGAATGACTTCTACCAGTCTCTAGAGAGAAAGGCCGAAATGACTAGCATAAACTGCAGCAAAAGAAGACCTAAGGGCAGGTAAGACTCTCCTTTGTGGAAGGAAGGGGGAAAAGCCACTCCATACCATTCAGTGATGGTGAATTATAATCTTATTCACTCCTTGCTCTGGCTACTGGGTTTTGTTGCATCAGCTGTTTCTAAATGTAAATGTGGTAATACATGGACGTTATCACAAAGTTCTTCAGAAAGTATAGGAGTTGTGAAGCCTAGCTGAGTAACAAAACAGAGCATGCAGGACGTGTGCTGTCCTGGATAAGGGGAGAAAAAATCCCGGGTGGCAAAGGTCTCTTTCGCTTAGAGCTTTCTTCCCTGCAAAGGTTTCTACAGAGAAAATGATATTGGTGGTAGAGCAGCGGGTTCCACTTCACACTGAAAACCGCTGTCTTCATGACTGATTTGCGTCCTATTCGAAGCCTGTGGTGGGGATAAAGCCATATCTACTATTACTGGGGTAGACTAATTCATTTAGTGTGAGAGCAGAGGCTAGTAGAACATTTCTCTACGGACTGGGGCAGACTAGCAGCCTTTCTGTCGGACACCCTGGCTGTGTCAATCATGTAGGAAGGGAGAGGTGCCATCCACCTGCATTCCAGAACCCCATAATTTAAGTAATTTAAGCACTTACTAGTAAGGGCTGAAGGAGTGAAAAAACCTGCATTTCTTGCTCAGGATAGCTCGCAGAAAAATTATGCCAGGTTTTTTCTTTTTGCTTTGAAGCTGTGGTAATTTCTGCCTAATAGAGAGATTAGTGTTTTCTGTGCAGTCCTTTTAAAGAGACTGACTCTGGAAGAGGAAGAAGGGCGCTTACTTCTTTGGAGTCAGAGGTGTGTGACTCAGGATGAGAATTTGCTCTGGGATCAAGAGTTTGTGAAAAGAATCAGTAGAAGGGCAATACTTCTCTAATTGCACAATGGGATTTTAGTTCAGAGCTGGAATTAATTAAATGGTGTTAAACACAGGCTATGTCCCTTTCTTCCTGTTTTACTTCAGAAACTACCAAAACAGCAAACATGCTGTGTGATTGACATACTCCTCACTCCTTTCTATCAAATGCTGAAGGCAGTTTGCGTAAGTTTAAATCCAGTCTTCTTTCCCTTTTTACAATATAATTTGAGCTACAGACAGTGAAACCTCTTGACACTTTGCTTGCATGCAAACGTCAGGCGGTAAAACGTGACAGTTAATAGAGGCATTTTCAAGACTTTCCCAACCATTTTTCCATGTTTGGACCAATCATTACCAATTTTACTAATAATACTTCTATTAGTACGCATATAATAAACAGACATTCTCACCTTCATTTAGCAGAAGCGTCTGTCTGAGGGCTTTCAAAGAAGAGTGCTTAAGAAAATTATACTCATAGAGCCTCTGTATGGCTGCACATATCGGGAAAAAACCCTCTAAACTTCCAGATGTTGGGCATTCAGGAAAGACAAGGGGACGCGCTCTGATTTTCAAAGTCTTGTTTCCAGAACATTGTGCCCGATCAATAGGAGTACCAAGATTATGCGAGGTTGGAATGAAAGCTGCTGAAATCAAAGGAAAGCATCCAATTAATCTCTGAGGGTTTCAGAGCAGGATTTTTCAATTCTCGTATTACTTCATGTGTGTAAGACTCTCATGCTGTCAGTTTTGAAAGTTTTTATTAGAAATCCCTCTATTCCCTTAGCTGCACGCGATCTTTTGTGGAGGAGGATCTAGGTTTTCCTGCTTGAGTTTGTGAGACATTCACTAGTGGGTAGAAGGTACAAAAATAAGAAAAGGGGGTGAAAATGGTAGTGCTAGACAAGCTGTCTCTGTAACAGGGGATCTGTGGGATTTCTTCCCCCCACTTCTGGGGGGAAGGAAAACAGGGATGAAGAATTGCAAGGCAGTCTCCTCAATTCCTAATTTTAGGAGAAAAATTGGGGGGTTGGGAGGTGGGGTGGGGCTTAATTTCTATTTCACTGGCAGTCGATGTGTTTCTAAGAATGTAGCATAATATGAGAAAGTCAGTAGCAGTCAACAGGGATTTGAGAGCTTTCAGGGGGGGTGGGGGTGGCGGTTTGGTTGTTTTTGGTTTTGTTTTGTGTTTGTTGTTTTTGGGGTTTGGGGCTTTTTTCACAAATCCATTTCGTTTTCCTAGACAGCGTATGCATGTAGAAGGTAGTACTTTCTCCTCATTTCTGTGGCTTATGCCCACTATTGATCAGCCTTGATGGCTTACATCGAAAAGTTCTGTTAACAGAGGATATTCAATCCTCTGCTTAATGCACAGTGCAGTCCCAGTCTCATGGGAATATCACTATTTTGTAACTGCTGGAGGTGTGTACACAGTGAACTTTATTTCGTTCATACTTGTTTCTGGTCAA
This sequence comes from Falco cherrug, assembly GCF_023634085.1. Classification (NCBI taxonomy): domain Eukaryota; kingdom Metazoa; phylum Chordata; class Aves; order Falconiformes; family Falconidae; genus Falco; species Falco cherrug. Next base: position 76,123,874 of record NC_073720.1, on the reverse strand, counting down.
AGTAACAGCAGGTGTTGTCCTCTCCTTGCGGCAGGTTTTGTCTCTAAAGACCTGCACACAAAATGTTCTGTTCCTTACACCTGAAGCAAGGGGCATACACGTTGACCTGGAAACTAAGTTAAACAAAAGCACTTTACTGGGCAGCCGAGCCCCTGGGGCAGAACTGCAAGGAGTGTTTCTGCCAGCAAAAGGTCAAAGTCCTGAGCAGACGCTTCTGCACCACAGGTTATTCCAGCTGCACCTGTCAGAGGATTTTTTTCCACATAATTCCTTACAGCTGTATCAGCAGCTGAAGAAAAGTGAAGTGAAGGAGAAAGGAGTGAAATCCCATGTTTCAGAGATTTAAACTCCTTAGCGTGGGACAAGAAATTGAAATTAACTGTCAATGAGCTTTCTCTTCAATGGAAGATGTCAGGATCGATCTTTGAGCCTTCAAACTGGGTGCGTTGTCTACAGAAGAGACGAGCATGTGCAGGCAAGACAGTTGAGCAAAGGAGTAAACATTGAAACCCAGAGGCCTGCAGAACGGAGACTGAACTTTTCAAGGCTACTGTAAGGAATAATCTTTGGGAAATAATCTGTCTTTATAGTTCACTCTTCCAGCGTTGCACTAGAGTGACCCTTCAATACACACCTTACCAGAAATGTAGTTTCCCTGCATGTAAGAGACATTCTCCTGGTTTTTAAATTACAGAAATCACACCTTTCTTATCACACACACATCTGCTTGACCTGTAAACAAAATGGTAGAGAAGAATCATGTTAACTCAGTGTCCATTGTGCCTTCAGAGCCAATTAGAAAAACGTGAGACAGTCCAGTTAGCAACGCGTGTGCTTGCCTTATAGGAAAAGATGCTAGCTTTGATCACTACAGCTTTACACTGGGAAAAACCAAATTATTCTGGTTTTAAATGGACTTTTCATTCTTTAAATGTCCTTTGAAGTGTCTCAAATTTATCTGCAGGGAGTAGTCAGAATTCAGCCCTTTGGTTTTAGCCCAACTGGACAAAAAGCCCCCTCCTCCCCCTGCCACAAGCCCCTGAAACACTCTGCTTGGGAAACCATGTGACACAACACAGAATATTTGAGGAGGTTTTGCATACCATTAAAAACCATCAAATAGCAGTTATTAGCAGGCTGGCTGAACCGGGATTCAGGAGGAGCCTCAATACTCCAGGGCACAGGTCTCAGTGGACCACTCTATGAAGGACCTCTTTCACTCTTTGCTACTTGAGTAAGAAAGTTAGTTGCTCAGAAGTTTTTTCAGAGAAGTGTATATTGGAAGATGCTACTTTTTGGCAACACTAAAAGCGTGGGATTTTGCTGCAATAGTGGTAAGTGACATGTGTGTCATGTGGCTGAGGAAAAACCTGCCTTTCCCCCTCCTTTAGGGGAGCTCTGCATCATATACTTAGTTGTGCTAAGTTTAAGGGTGGGAAGAATATGCCTAAAATGAGTGAGAAGTGAGAGCATATGAAGAATTTTCTCTCTTAATCTCATCATGTGTGTTCATGCTCTCAAAGACATTTTTTTTTCCCCCCCTGTTTCCACTGGAAGGTTCTGTGTCACCACGCTGCTGCTCTCTTCTTTCTCCGGTAATGCTCTCCCTGGGGCAGTGACACTGGGGCTTGTCATTCTCCTGCAGAAGAATGTGAAGGAGTGCTTCCTGATCTCCTGGGATTTAGTATGCTTCTAGGCGAAAGCAACTCCTGTGATCTAAAATTATCTGATCTCCTTTCCTGGGTGCTGTTTCCCCTGGGGAGCTGGCCAAAATGCCCTTTTGGTACTTCAATTAGAGCTGAGCTGAGCACAGCATGGGGAATGAAATTAGTTCTAAACTCGGAATATTCTGCTTGAGAATAGAGGGTCACATTCTTCCTTTTTTGTGATTTTTAGACATAGGAATTCTGGTTCCTGTGAAAGAAAGCATTGTCTAATCCACAGTCATTTTATTGCCAGCAGAGACCATCATCACGATGCCTCAGGGAAGAGGCAAAAACCTTGTAACTGAAAGCAGCTGCTTAACTAAAGGGCTGAGTTTTGCTCTGGGTCACATCAGATCTTCCTGTGGGGTACCATGACCTTTTCTCTGGTTCTGACACCACCTTTAAGATGCCTCACTTCTCATACATTCTCGTCTGGTGACAGGTGACACATTGACATTGCCCTCTGAACAGTTGTGCTCTGAATGGTGGCATCTGACGTCCTGTGCTGGATTCCCATCACTGATCTTCAGTCCCTTTTGATCACAGCAGCAGATGCTTAGTCCAGCAGCCTCCAGAGTGAATCCCACTGTTCTCGCAGCCATCTTCAAGACTGGGAAAGTGAATGTATCAGGGCAATAAGCTATGAATGCTTTGCAGCATGGTGAAATAGACAGGTGCGCACAGGAACGGTGGTGTTAGCAACCAGCTGTAATGAGAAGTACTGGGGTAGCTGGGCTGGGGGCTGATTTGGGAGCATGATGGCTGGTTTTTCCCTGTGAATCAACCCCTTCTTCTGTGGCTGTTAATTAAAATTGCTACAGACATATGAGTCAGGGACATAAAACAAGATTAAAGAAACACACGCAGTGTAATAAAAGACTCTCAAGAAAGTGTGGTAGCTGATTACAGCAAAAATATGCTTCTGGAGTCTAAAGGAGCATAATTTCTACATGACCAAGTTATGTAACTGGTCACGTAAATGCTCAAACTGCTCCTCCTCCCTCTGGGAGTTGGATCTTTCCAAGCGGTTCCCACTGTCATTTTTGCCATGTTCTGTGTAACACCGCATCCATTTCCTTTCAAGATGAAATCAGTTAGTCTCAGTGCTCACATCTGCTTTCATTTTTTTTTCCCCAAAACAAATAAATAAATGAAAATATTCCCAGTGTTGTTTTTTTTGGTTTTTTTAAGAAAAACAAACCCATACTTCAGCATATATTCTGACTGGCCTACAACAAAAGCTCTTACAATCCTTGTTTAAATCCTAGCGTAATTTGTTAAGCTAATTTTTGTCTTTGTTGGCAAGACAAACATACACTTTCCTTTTGATTATAAATGAACTTGGAGAGATTTTACCTAGAAGTAATTTTATTTTCCGGTACTACAGCATGACCCGTGATTATTTTCATTTCTCTTGTTCTAGTGTTTTCTTAGAAGACTCGTCCAGCGTACCTGAAGACTACCTGATCAAGACATGAATCAGCATGGCTTTTCCTAACACAGAATCTTCTACTTTTATTGCTATTCCACCAAGCTGAGGAACGAGTTTAATGCCTTTGGCTGACATTTATTCACAAGAATAAGCTGATCTGCACTGCAAAATGGGGAAGGCATATCTGAGTCATCACATAGGCTAAATGACAACACCAGTCAGACTGGATTGCTTAGGCAAATGTGTCTTGTCACTTAACCCATGGCTCACTGAACTCTGAGGAGACTTTCTAGCACCTGCCCCATAAATTGATCATAACTCAGGTCTATTGGTAACAGAACAACAATATTACGAAGGCACCGATCCTGCGAGGAATGGGAGGTGTGCTTTATTTCATGCAGTGGATGGTAACCCCATTGAATTCCTCTAGCCTTTCAGTGCACAAATCTAGAGACATTTCCTTTTGGGATTCAAAGATCACTTGGGTGTCAGCTGTTGAGGGGTAGGAGGCAGGATCTCTCCTGCACAGCAACCTGACCTGTGGAAGGGGGCCTTCACCAGCATCTGTGAGAAAAATACTGGTACCCCTGGACTGATAACATTACACAGGCTGGTTGCTTGGAACCAAGATTACAGGACTAGTTTCTCTATAATTCACTGCCTAATCCCTTTGCTCTCTGAGATACAGCCCCACAGGTCATTAGCAACTAAAATGTGCCCTGAAATGCTCTTCTCTGAGCAGAAGATGCAGTGACAATGAAAGCTGAAGAATATTCCTGGGGCTGGAGGATTAATAGTCTTGCCAGTACAAGGGAGTCAGCAGACTTCACCGGCAGAGAGAGCAGGGCTGAGATGGTCTCCTTGCATTGCTGTTGCTAACTGAAACTGGTCACAGACATGCCAGTTTTGTCCTATCACCCCCATGTACAGCACATACGAGGAAGAATGGTAGAAAACAACCCATAAAAGCAAAAAGGTTAAAACGAGCTAAACAGAATGTCAATGGCAAGTACAATTAACCACACACAAAATACATTAAGCTTGTAATTTAAATGTCTGAGATTGATTTTACATTAAATCCCTTCAGCAGATGGATCTGTGGTGGGAACGTATTGAATCCCCTGAAAGAAAGGCAAGCATGTGTCTGGTGGTTTTCTCCTTGCTGTCCCAGTACAGCATCAGGTTATCACAGGAGCAATTTACACATTTAAGCACGTGTACTGAAGTAAATCGGACATTTGCATGATTCTATGGAAAATCTGAAGCCCATAAAGAAGCAGAATACTGCTTGCATGAGGATCTACAGTGTTTCCACCTGTCTGAAGAAGGGAAAGAGAAATGTCCTGGGAAGCAGTTATAACTAAAGAAAGAAATTTACACAGCCATGGGTTGCAGGTATCTGGTTTACAAGGTGCTTCCTTAGCTTGCTCACCTGCTATACAATTCCACAAACAGGGCTGCATTTCTGCTTGGCATTAATGTTAGCTCATCTTACACAGGGCTGAACTGAGCTTTGAATGAATTGCACGTGATTGCGCACACCAAGTATATGGTTTTTAATTCTTTTCTTCTTCCTCCAGGCTCCTCTCTTTGCCCACCCACTTCTACCTCTACTCCTTTTGAGCTATGCCCTGTTTAATGTGCAATTTCAACACGCCCAACCTACTCAACATACTTCTAATTATTGGGGGTGGGGTGTGTGTGGAATATTAACTAGGAATATATATTTTAATAGTGCCTACAGTTGTGACCTTGGTAAAGAAGGGGGTTTTTAGCTAACATAAAAAATATTTTAAAGAAGAGTGCCATTAAATGCAGAAGTGTTTCTTCATTACTTTAATATTTATTTTCTGCTGATGGTTTTCATATCTTTTTAAATGCTGCTGTCTAGCTCTTCATCACACAGAAATAAAACATGTGCTTCACCATAGCATGTGCTGTATACAACTCCAAGTACCTGAAAAATATGTCCTAGATATTTTATTGACATTCTGCTATGTTTCTCATTTTGCCAAGGAACAGCAGCAAAACGTTGACATCAGAGGCACCAAGTCTATACATCACCCTGCCACTAAGGTTGCACACATATCCCTGCTTCACTAAAGTTGATGGGAAACAGGTTTGTCCTACAGTTATTTCTTTTCTGAATACAGACTGTTCCTTTCAAACAGGAGGGGAAGGGAAATACTCCCTCTTACCTTTCTATGTCTGAGAGCTACTTCAAAACCACTCCACACTTTCACCTCAAGTGTAACTGGGTGGTGCAAAGGAAAAGAGACAGTTCCTGGGAAACAGGACAAGCTTCAATTCAAGCACCTGGGAACGTGGATTTGCTTTGAATGAAAAGCTAAAGGCTGAAAAAATGGCTTTGTACAATGTCTCCTCCAACAGCAAACTCCAAGGCCTCACTGGGCTCCACCCTTGGTTATGGTGGTGGTTCAGTAACATATATCCCTGGGCAATGGGATGGTCTCAGACCTCTGAGAGACAGGATGGGGACAGACATCTTCTCCTTGAGGCAGTAGAAGTTTCCAAGGATCCTGATGGAATAAGTCATAAAGACATCTTTGAGGGTAATATAGAAAGTCTTCCAAACACTGTGCATTTGGATGTCAGCACAGGAATTATAGATGGTGAAGAGGTTAACATGTGACCCTGGGCTATTAAGGGTCACAGGATTTTATATTCTACCATGACTACTTCTGTGACCTTGAGGGAATCATTTCTTATCTTAGGCAACATTCCTCCAGAGGTGAGCTATCTCTGAGACAGAGATAGATTAGCACCCTTTAGGATACCTGTATTAATTACATGAGATGCTCAGATACATGAGAGGAGTATTTAACACATATAAATATTGCTCCTAGGTGTGACTGAGACACTTTCCAGAGCTTGACTTTATGCAAATGGTGATCTTGTATAAGGGACTGTGCCGGTGAGACCCACCATCGCCACAGCAGATGTGTTGTCTCAACATTGCTATGTCAGGAAACTCATGCCATCACCACAATGAATGATCTATCTATACATTGTTAAGGCAGGAAGATGACACCACTGCCACAGAAGGGATTTACTTCTGCGTTGTTAAAGGAGGAGACCGACTGACACCATGGAGCAATGGGGGAGGCTGATCCTGCAAAACTCAACCAAACCCCTGTGCATGTGCACAGACCTGGGGTCAGGGGGGTCAAGGTGCCCAAAGGCCCCTGAGGAATGTTGGGCACATACACCATTGCTGGGTGGAAGGTGTGGTTGAGCAGAACAGCTTGTAACAACTCTAAAAAACTGGAACCAGCTAACATGGGACATGGAACATTCCCCCACCAGACTTGGAAACGAATCGAGCTATCGGGATGCCGCAGCTCTGGGGTGGTAGCTATTGCTGTAATTCTTTCCTTTCTTTCCATCTTTCTTTCCTTCCTTTCTCTCTTTATCTCTCACTCTCTCTCCCTTTGCATTCACAGATTTATCGTTGGGCAAATAAAGTTCCTTGGCTCTTGCCTCCATTTTGAGTCTTAATTCTGTTCCCGAGAATATAAATAGATCCATGCTCCAGCCTCAGACTAGCATGCCACATCATGACAGAAAAAAACTGTTGTATTCTGTCACCCTTTCACATTGAGCATAATAGGCAGCAATGTACAAGTAGAAAGACGACCTCTTTGACTTTACCTTCTATACAACGTACTACCGCTGCATACCTGCAAAAGGCTATCACGTATTGTTGAGAGAAGCCCAGGGCAAGTTTCACAAGAGAAGTCTGTTTTATGTCTTTATCAAAGAACGATGCCGTGGGAAAGTGAACCAGAAATGCCACAAGGAGGTGTTGCAGGCAATTAAGTAAGCAGTGTTCTTGTTTGCATCCCAGCAGAGGAGACATGGAATTAACTGTAGAGGAGATTTTTCAAGGCTTCTAACTCCATGCATGCCTTGCAGTGAAGTTGTCATGATGAAAAAGCAAACACAAGATGGTGTGATGTGAAGGGAAGCAGCATAGGGTGTGGATGCTTAAATAGGTCTGTCCACACAGGGATAACAGGAATAATTTCAATCTTGGCTTTTATACTGTGCTTTGTGCTGTTTCTCTGGGCCCTTTTGCATGAGGCAGACTCCAGCTTTTCTTTAGTCATGAACGACGTAAATCACCTTTGAGGGATTTTTTTGTGGAATGATATGACAATTTAGTCACTGGTGTCTTGATCCCAAATTCAGCAAGGATCAGCATAATTCTAGATGTCATGTACTAAGGCTAGTATGCTTTCAGCTATTTGTGGACAGTTGTACCCCCAAACCACAACTTTACTCTTTGTAGAATATTTTAAGCATGTGTAATCAGGCTGGAATTATGAGGAAATACTGCTATTTCATTAGAGCACATCAGCCTTTTCTTCAAGGCCTCATCAGTAAGGTTAAGCCACAAATGGAAAGATTTAGACAAGTATTTCTTCCTGCCTATTCTGTTATAAGAGATGTAAAACTCATGAAATGAATGGCAGCAAAATATTTGTGTGTGAAAACATACAGTGCCACTGAAGGAACATGGTGGTACGTCAAACTTATCACAAAAACAGAGACTCGAGAGAAGAAGAGGAAAGCGCTGGAGCATCTCTGATTTTAGAAAAAGCACACTGAAAGAAAAACTTTCATTGTGTATTAAAACGGGAATTATAATGGCAAAAGGTGACTCATAAACAATACTCAAATTCATTGGCATCTCTGATTTACTTGAAATGTATTTCGACGTACGTTCTTTTGTAAAAGGCAGTGTAATGCAGGCATGGGACTTGTGCCGGGATAGCGGTAGGTGAGAAGTCAAGGCAAAGGAGAAGTTTTCCCTCCCCACCCTCTCCCCTTGTTCCCCCACTAACAGTGAAGAAGCTTCACCGCTTTGGAAGAGTTTATTAAAGAAATACTGGCTGCAACACAGCGATAGCTGGAGCTGCCCATATTCCTCCCTTTACACATGGTACAGCTATGTTCCACACTTTGCATTCTTGCAAAGTGGATATAGTGGATGGCAAGGATGTAGGGGGAATCTTTTGTTTTAGTGTCGTTAAGGTCAAGATTAACGTTAAGAAATCACTTTCCTCTCTGGGTCTTTGAAGCACTAACTAGCTTGTCAGTCATGTTGTTATACCTTAGTGTCTAGGCTTAAACTCTTAAAAATCAGAGAGTTACTTTCAGCATGCCATTGCTTGATCCCTTGTTTTCCCATGCTGAATTCTTTATGCGTTACAGAACTTGGAGAGCAAAGCAAGAGGGGATAATTACAGGGGAGTTGACGTAGCTTTGCAAGCTGTGCTTTCAGCTCTGGCATTTGAATGGCTGGCAGTTATTTTCATTGGGGCCGTATCAGACATCCTACAGCCTGAGAGACAAAGAGACTGCCCTACCTAAGGGCATGTAATGCCAGCAATGACATTCAAAACCATGCTTGGGGAATCATTCTGTGCAGTGGCATCCATGCTTAAGTATGAACTTAACTGTGCTGAGTGGAGGTCTTGAAATCTAGCTCCCTATGCATGTTGTATGGTGCATATGGTCTCTGCTGTCTGATAGGGGAACACTGCCTCTCAGGAGCTTTGCTGGCCACACAGGTGAGTTTCCAGTTTGTCCAATTTGTATTTTGGTTTTGATGGCTTTTGGTTGCCCAGGCCAAGCCACCCAGAGAAATACTGATCCAAAAAATCTGAGTTTCTTGGCCAGGGGTAGTTTGATCTAGGGGAAACTGTTTGCTTGCATTGTGAGGGAAATCAGAGAGACATCCAAAATTAGTGGAGGTAAATACAGAACCGAGGTAATACCTGTGATGTGGCTGACAGCCAGTGGACGATGCTGTGAGCGAACTTTCTGAAGTCATCTGTTGTAGTACTAAGTAAGCTCAGAGTGCTACACATAGTTCTTACCTCGTGGATTTCACTACCAGAGATATCTTTCTGTGAAGCAAAAGTCCTGCTTGAAGAGTAAAGCCCTTTTCTATCCCCCCATGCGTTGTGACTGGAGGGAAAAATATGCTGTCTTGACAGAAATTAATGGCTTGATAGTTTTGTAACCTGTGGTACCCCTAATGTGTTTGACTGTTTGGACATTTCAGATACTTAAAGGCAATGACAAGTTACTACTGTTGTTACGAGGAATTCAAATTATTCAAGTTATCCCTAGGGCAGAGATTAACCTGAATGACATTACTAATGGACTATTTGGGTGACGAAAATTATAGGGAAAAAAACTAAGAATTAGCAGGGTGATGATACTGTTAAAGGTTTGGGATTTAGCTATATTTTTCTGATCAGAAATTCTGTGTGCCCATTTTGGAGGGATGAGGGTCACCTGGGTCAAAAGCTGTTCACACAAAAAGGCTGATTACCTTATGTACAATTTGTAAGGACGGGCAAAAGAATCTTACGCGATGGTGGTGTTGTACGCAAAGGTCTTTTGCATATCCCAGAGCATGCGGGCATTTCCAGGAGTAATGGGTTGTATAAGCAACTGAAAAGCCTCATAAAGGTACAGAGCTGCTACACACAATATAACCTATCATTCTTTTGTCTTTGATGACACCATTTAGTAACCTAAAATTTTGGCTGCTTTCATGCATGTCCCAGATCAGCTGGTGGAACATAAAGCTTATGGAGCACCATCATCCTGAGCGCCATCACAGGGCACATGCAGGGCAACCAGGGGATCAGGCCCAGCCATCATGGGACTATGAAAGGCAGGTCCTGCTTGACAAACCTGATCTCCTTCTGCAACAAGATGGCCTGCCTAGTGGATGAGGGAAAGGCTGCGGATGGTGTCTAATGGGGCCTTAGTAAAGCCTTTGACACCATCTCCCACAGCATTCTCCTAGAGCAGCTGCCCATGGCCTGGACAGGTGTGCTCTACGCTGGGTTAAAAGCTGTCTGGATGGACAGATTTACATCCAGCCGGTGATCAGTCACAAGTGGTGTTCCCCAGGGCTCAGTATTGGGGCCAGTCCAGTTCAACATCTTTATTGACTATTTGGATGAGAGGATTGAGTGCACCCGCAGTAAGTTTGCAGATGACATCAAGCTGGACAGGAGCGTTGATCAGCTTGAGGGCAGGAGGCTCTGCAGAGGAATCTGGACAGGCTGGACTGATGGGCCCAGGCCAGTTGTTTGAGGTTCAACAGGGCTCAGTGCCGGGTCCTGCCCTTGGGTCACACCAGCCCCACGCAGCGCTACAGGCTGGGGCAGAGCGGCTGGAAAGGGCCTGGTGGGAAAGGGCCTGGGGGTGCTGGGTGACGGCCGGCTGGGCAGGAGCCAGCGGTGTGTGCCCAGGGGGCCCAGGTGGCCAGCACCATCCTGGTTTGTGTCAGAAACAGCGTAGCCAGCAGGAAAAGGGCAGTCATTGTCCCCTTGTATTTGGCAGGTGGCACCTGGAATCCTGTGTTCAGGTTTGGACCCCTCACTTCATGAGGGGCATAGAGCTGTTGGACTGTGTCCAGAGAAGGACAGCAAAGCTGGTGAAGGCTCTGGAGAATAAGGCTTATGAGGAGCAGCTGAGGGAACTGGAGTTGTTTAGCCTGGAGAAGAGGAGGTTCAAGGGGATACCTTGTTGCTCCCTACAACTACTTGAAAGGAGGTTGTAGGCAGGTGGGGGCTGGTCACTTCTCCCAGATCTCCCAGATGATGAGTGATAAGACAAGAAGAAATGGCCTCAAGTTGTGCCAGGGGAGTTTTTTTGCATATTAGGAAAACTTTCTTCACTGGAAGGCTGGTGAAGCACTGGAACAGGCTGTCCTGGAAGGGGGTGCAATCACCATGCCTGCAGGTGTTTAAAGAACACATGGGTGTGGTGTTTAGGGACATGGCTTAGCAATGAACTTGGCAGTGCTGGTTTAACAGCTGGACTTGATGCCCTTATAGGTCTTTTCCAACCTAAATGATTCTACAGTTCTATGATACTCAGCTGTTCTGAGTAAAAGGCTTGACATGTCTTGATGTTCAGGACAAGGATCACCTTGCCCCTGATCAATACAGGTATTGCTTTTATTTTGTCTTTTGATTTATTAAAGACCCCTGACCACATTGCGTTGCATCAAAACATAGGGAAAATACCGCTGCTCTTTTTTCCCCTTCTATTTAATCACTGGTAGCTAATAGTATACTAACTGCAGAATTCCTGAATAACACTTAAGAGTAATGATTCAGTATTGTCAGGTGCATTCTTGTTCAAGACGCATAAAAGGAATCCCCAGGATATCCCTAGACTCTTCTGAAAAATATATATGATCTTGTTTTTCAAAATGCCATAGAACACAGGGCTATCATCAGCAAATAGTTTCAATGACAACTAAAATGTTTAAAATAGTTCTGGATTTCAGTTAAAATTGGATGTTATTTTTTGTCAAGACCTGCAAAGGATGTTTTGAGCTGAAAACTGAAAAAATTATTTTTCAAGATTTTGGAAGCAGCACAGATTTTATTTAAAAAGAATAGTCAGTAGAAGAAACCTTGCCCGCATCAAAATGAAAATACGCTGTTTACCTCTGCTCTCTCAAAGATAATACTCTAGACAGTATATGCTTCTTTAAAAAGGCTATAAACTTGCATTTATTTTTCTCCATCAGGTCTTAAATTTTAAACCAGGGACTTATCAGTAGGTAGTACCTGCTTCTGAGTGGTGTTTGCTGGCCTGTAACTGTAGCATTGATTGGAAAATAGGTTGCAGAAACTGATGCTCTCTGCTTAAACGTTAAATGTACGTATTTCAAGACATAAGACATTTCAAGTTATGAGTTGCCATTGGAAAAAGAAAAGAACAATGTTTGGAGTGAGATACTTCAATACAGCAAGCTTGAAAGTCTTCAGGTAATTCATTCTTGTGCTTAATAAGCATATGCGCTTGAATATGTTTGCCTGCTTGGGTTTTGCTGCTTTTTTAGTCTCAAAGTGAACTCATTAATAAATTATGGACCTTATAACTAGATAGGAACCGCGATTTCAAAATGTTCATATTTTAATTCTAGATCTGCTATTTAATGTAGCGTGCAAGCTGCTAACAGAGCAAAGTCAGTGGAAGTCACACTGCATTGGCAAACTGAATGTGTTGCTGGTGCTTTTGTCTCTGTCCAAAGGTGCCTGAAGTCAATCATGCAGGTTGATACAGGCTGTTACAGAAGAATCAATCAATGACCAAATGAATGCAGCATTGCCAGGGTCTCCGACATTTGTAGGTCTTATTGTGGATTGGGGTTTATAACGTTCTGGCTTCTTGATTTGTGTCCTTTCAGCATTGGCTTAATACAGAATTGCTTTTTCTGCATCTACAAAAGCTAGCAGGGAATGAGAACATCTGAACACCAGAAAAGCACAAAATTACATATATTGACTAGATATATTTGACTGGAAGTCCTTCTGTTGGTAGAGGCAGTGTGAATTAATGAGTGACTCAAGGCCGGTGGAGTAGATTTTCTATGGAATTCGGTTGCATGTAATATTTGCAACTACAGGAGACTAGTTTCGACAGCACAGGCATTGGTTTTCTGTCTTCGAGTCCTACATGGGAAAATACAAATACACCCTAAATTTCCTTTTTCTTTTGCACTCCGTGACTAAGGCAGAGTGCACTTCAGCATCATGTCTGAAACACCATGAAATCAGAACCTCACCGACTATCTGTTCCTAAAAAGGAAAGTCCATCTAACTCTTTTTTTATTGTGAGGGTTTTTTTCTGTTGTGCCTTGTTTTTAATTGTTGTAGCACCGGGCATTCTCTCCAATAATTTGAAAGAGCTTCAAGAAATTGTAGATATTTGAGAAGGAAAACTCAAAGCTTCTCAACAGCATGAAGGACATTGAGGTTTTCTTCCTCCATGGTGAGGGGTTGGGGTCAGGGCCCACTCTGGCTGAGCCTGTTCCCACGGAGGGACAAGGAGGGTGAGGGTGGTGAGAAGCTGCAGGGGCAGAGCTGCAGGGTAGGGAGGATGCAGAGCCCTGGACCATGTGTGCTGTCAGCTGTTTCAGCTAATCCTTGGGCTGAAGGAGACAACCGAGGCCACTGCCAAGAGTATGTGGGTCACAGCACACTCTTCTTTCTGAATTCCTTCCTCTGTGGTGGGAACAGCAGCCAAGCTCAGCTGGACACAGTCTGTTTAGCGAGTCAGTGGCCAGAGTGTCTGCGCTTTTAGTGATTTCTGGCAGTCTGCCACCTGAGAAAACTGTTTGTTGTATCTCAGCCTAATTGACTTGTGTGTCCCTGGCTATCCAGGACCTCTTCTCTTTGAAAACTAATTATCATCAGAGAAGCAGTTTTGTCAATGCTGGAATCAGTTCCAGGAACAAATCTTGCTTTCTCATGTGTTACAGCTTTTAAAACCTCCAGTATCTTTGGTTTGTGTGAGTTTTGCAGTTTCTAACAGAAAAGGACAAGGTTTTGTTGCTGTACCTGTTGTTTTTTAGAAGACACAGTATCACTCTGT